>NW_018406931.1:676020-795829 GCF_002113885.1 Mizuhopecten yessoensis
TGTGGATGATCTAGTAATGAGAACACCCTGTATGATTGCGTGAACTGTAACTGCTGTGGATGATCTATTAATGAGACCACCTAATATAAGTGTGTGAAGTTTAACTGCTGTGGATGATCTGGTAATAAGAACACCCAGTATGATACTGATTGCGTGAACTGTAACTGCTGTGGATGACCTAGTAACTAGAACACCCAGTATGATGCTGATTGTGTGAACCTTAACTGCTGTGGATGATCGAGTAACTAGAACACCCAGTATGATTCTGATTGTGTGAACTTTAACTGCTGTGGATGATCTAGTAATGAGACCACCCGGTATGATTGTGTGAACGTTAACTGCTGTGGATAATCCAATAATGAGAACCCCTAGTAAGATTCTGATTGTGTGAACTTTAACTGCTGTAGATGATCTAGTAATGAGAACACCAGGTATGATTGTGTGAACGTTAACTGCTGTGGATAATCCAATAATGAGAACCCCTAGTAAGATTCTGATTGTGTGAACTTTAACTGCTGTAGATGATCTAGTAATGAGAACACCCTGTATGATTGCGTGAACTGTAACTGCGGTGGATGATCTATTAATGAGACCACCTAATATAAGTGTGTGAAGTTTAACTGCTGTGGATGATCTGGTAATAATAACACCCAGTATGATACTGATTGTGTGAACTTTACCTGATGTAAATGATCTAGTAATGAGAACACCCTGTATGATTGCGTGAACTGTAGCTAACTGCTGTGGATGATCTATTAATGAGACCACCTAGTATGAGTGTGTGAACTTGAACTGCTGTGGATGATCTGGTAATAAGAACACCCAGTATGACACTGATTGCGTGAACTGTAACTGCTGTGGATGATCTATTAATGAGACCACCTAGTATGAGTGTGTGATCTGTAACTGCTGTGGATGATCTAGTAATGAGAACACCCGGTATGATTGTGTGAACGTTAACTGCTGTGGATAATCCAATAATGAGAACCCCTAGTAAGATTCTGATTGTGTGAACTTTAACTCTTGTGGATGATCCAATAATGAGAACACCCTGTATGATTGCTTGAACTGTAACTGCTGTGGATGATCTATTAATGAGACCACCTAGTATGAGTGTGTGAACTTTAACTGCTGTGGATGATCTGGTAATAAGAACACCCAGTATAATTCTGATTGTGTGAACCTTAACTGCTGTGGATGATCCAGTAACTAGAACGGCGGGTATGATGCTGATTGTGTGAACCTTAACTGCTGTGGATGATCCAGTAACTAGAACGGCGGGTATGATGCTGATTGTGTGAACCTTAACTGCTGTGGATGATCCAGTAACTAGAACCCCCAGTATGATGCTGATTGTGTGAACCTTAACTGCTGTGGATGATCCAGTAACTAGAACACCCAGTATGATGCTGATTGTGTGAGCTTTAACTGCTGTGGATGATCCAGTAACTAGAACACCCAGTATGAGCTTTAACTGCCGTGGATGATATAATAATGAGAACACCCAGTATGATTCTGATTGTGTGAATTTTAACTGCTGTGGATGATCCAGTAATGAGAACACTCAGTATGATTCTGATTGTGTGAACTTTAACTGCTGTGAATGATCCAATAATGAGAACCCCCAGTATGATTCTGATAGTGTGAACTTTAACTGCTGTGGATGATCCAATAATGAGAACACCCAGTATAATTCTGATTGTGGGAACTTTAACTGCTGTGGATGATCCAGTTATTAGAATACCCAGTATGATTCTGATGATCCAGTAATGAGAGCGCCCAATATGATTGTATGACCATTACATGATCTGGATGGGTAAAGTGAACACGAAGTACAACTAAGATGTTTAATGCTCTTGGTGAACAAACAACACAAATTGAATACTGTGATCATTTCATTTAAAGCAGTGTTCAAATTCTTGTGTTTTGATAACAACGTTTTTGATTTTGTGAAAATTTTCGCATTCATAACTTATACCACATTCTATTTTGTTGAAATAGATACGTTTATCCCAGATAGTTAATAAACACGTTGGCCTACTTTGTAATGAAAATAATTGTTAGTTCCTCTTCGAACTTGCCAGCTCTAGAAATGTATACACTTTTACCTGTCAGTGTCACCAGTTTCCATTGTCAGTTTGTCACATCTGTTTGTTTAAGTGAGTTGCAATGCATTGAGAAGGCAATTGTTGTTGTGAGACTTTAACACCATTTACTACTATAACATTATCAATCTCTTTTGTGACGTCATCAGTTTCATTGTTTTCAACACTTAATCAGTTTGCTGTACAAAGAACTGTTCTAAATATTTTAATATAGCATTAAGGACCATAACAACATTTGCCAAAATGTTCATTGCTTAACTGAATGTTTGAGAATCTGTACATATAGCATGGGAGAGATTGTATTTTTTGTTACATACATATTTTCAATGAGTTTTCAAGTGGATTTTACCCATAACGTTATTAAAGTAAATGTATTTATCATTGAATTTTTAATGTATCTTGTGTCGTTTGTTTGCTGTATACTTATTGCCGTATCCTTCAGAAAAGAGTGTTAATTACTTTCATTATTTAATGGACAATCTCGAAAGGTCGAAACTATCATCAGCGGTGTTCCGCTCTGGTGAAGCCCATGCTAGTGAATTGTCAATGTGTCTGAATAAGGCTTATTAATGACATGGATGATCAAGCGCTGTCCATTGTACACAATGATCGGGGGACCGCAAATAGTTTCATTGGCGACAACGACGAGTCTATATAATGTGGGTTTTTTTTTTTTTAAATCGATAGATATTTTGAATACCTAATTATATCTGTACCCTGTAATGGAATTATGACTTCTGTTAAGATGTAAACTTTATTTATTTTACAACAATTAGGAAACAAGTTATTTCAACTTACACTAATCAGTACTGTTTGGAGAGTTACAATATAATTTTGAAGTCAAGACGTTATCACAAATGTTGGTAAGTGTTGACCAACAATACACTTATCAGAGAAGTTAAGAAGCAAATAATGAGTTCATGCTTGAAAGTTTATAAATGATCAAACTATTAGTATTTGTATGATATACTTTCCTCGAAATTCGCTAATTTTATTTGCAATTTCATATGCGTGTTAATAAAAGTGTGACTATCAGCGGAATAATGATAAATAAAAACGCTTTTTATGGATAGTTACATGCTCCATACAGGATACCTAAATATTGTCTCATCACATAGATAACATCGTGACCTCATTGTACTTCTCATTGTACATTGGGGTCTTAATGTGGGAGGAAACCGGAATACTCGGAGAAACCCATGTGGGTAATTCAAACAAAATATATTTGAATTGTCTCTATTTCATAAAATGAACAAAACTCTTTTAAATAAAAAAATAAATACTTTTACGTCTTTAGACCTTCGCTAAAATCACGACGTTCAATCTTATTTCATAAATATCTCGTATAAATAATACCTTATTTATAAATGTATTGAATAATTGCTTTAACAATATAAAAAGCAAGTGCTAAAACTGTATTTATGTAATTGGATAGGGTTTATAAATAGCAACAACTGCAGACAGGCATATTTTCCGTTCCGTTAGGTATGATTACGAAATAATACATTAATCAAAAGTAAAGTAATTTAATGGTTGTAAAAATAATCTCATAAACATTTAAACAATTAGCAAAATCGTATTTTGTCTTTGCACAGGGAACAACTTTGTGTAATTATGAAATATTAGTGGTTGATGAAACATGTTGTATTGCCCTATATAACTAATGCGTGTTAAAGGTATCTTTTATATCTTGAAGGTATGCCATATAATTTTTTTTTTTTTTGTAAAGCAGTTATATAAGGTTCTCTGAAGTAAATATATATTATATTATATCGAAATATATTATGTACTAAATGTGCAAATGAATAACACTTTTTAAATACTTTACTTTAACCAGCTTAATCATATGAAAAATTACTTATAAAATAAACATGCGATTGATACCTGTTTTTTTCACTGTACAACACATACCGCATGCACGACTATAAAATACCTTTCATCTAATCGGTACTATTAGAGATCAATCTTTGTATGTTTTTTGGAATTTGTATGATTTCGTATTCATATTTTTAGGTTTGTTTTGTCCATTAATTAAGAGAGAGTCTTTCAAATAAAACCGCTTGAAAACATTTGATTGATATAAAATTACTAAAGTTAATAATCAAAAGGTTTCAGTTTAACTTACCATTGCAGCAGAATGTCCGGAGTATTACTGTTTCCTTCTATGCTTCACCACTCGCAAATCACTCTCTGACGTTAAGCAGGTTTGGCATGCTTGTATACCCTATGTGGCTTTATCTACATGTATTTATTTAAGCATTGAACTGTTTTTGTATGGTATTTATAATCTATTTGAATGACACAGCTTTGCAAGCAAACAACATCATGCGCGCTAGCAAACACTTCAAATTTATTCCACAATTCAGTATCAATACAATTGCGTATGATATGTCTATAGGGTGATTTAAGTTTATCAATAGAAAACTGAGCTGAAAGTTAGATGTTAAATTGTTCCGATTTTCCCCGGAACAAATTACGCGCATGGATAAATACAGTCAACACCGTGAATCCGACCTTGATTTCCACGAGGGAGTTATTTTTGGAAGTTAATTCGAAAGAATCCAGACGTGAATTTATTTGTTGATTTTATGGGAATATGACTACAGTCGGTAGATTCTATAACAGCCTCGTTATTTGACATTTCGTGTTCAGAAACTGCGAATACCGTGGCTGCGAGACTCGTGAAACTAATATTGTTTGAAGTGAGTGATCTTGCGACGGAGCACAGGGGTTCGTTACAAATGGCTGCAATGTTTATGTGTGCTGTGACTCATATCAGTAGGTCTGTAACATATGTGGCAGTAGGTCTATAGAATATGTGTATTTCAGACATCTGTAACGAACCCCTGTTGATCAGTGCAGTTTAACAGACGATATTTCTGATAAATTGCATGAACGTTAAAATTGTTTCCATTGGCGGCATTGGTGATTTCAACCGATGTGCATTTTGTACGATATTGTAGACCATGGTCTTGTTTTTTTGTAATAAAAGTGTTTTTTATTTACTTTTTTCTTTTGCACATAAATTTACAATGACATCGTCAAGTCTCACAATGCCCAGCGATATTTCAGCAGCCGTCATGTTTATTTACATTGGATATTGTAGTTCCTGTCAGTGTTGTATTAATACACTAATAATTGTGTCTCGTGCTGCATGGTAATTAAAGTCCCATCAACGACACAGCTTTCAAAGAGGCTATATAGTGACAATGCCATTCAAAATGTAAATATATGGGGTTATTTGTTTATTTGAGGTCATCATGTTTACTAATGGTTTATCTAGTGACATATGATGAAATATCCAAATAACACTGTTTCTCCCCTGGAATACCAAAATAATACGGATTATGTTTTTCAATACAAATAAAATATTTCCTTCTAAAATAATTTTAAACTTTATTTATTTTACAACAATTATGAAACAAGTTATTTCAACTTATATTAATCACTCTTGTGGGCCCGGATGGAAGCGCTCGTAGGGTCTTAATGTGGAAGGAATCCCGAGAACCCGGGGAAAACCACGTGGTCGGGCAGGTGACCCAATACCTTTTCACGTCCGATCGGGGAATCGGCGAGTACGCTATCAACTGCAACACCCGACCACCTTCTAATGTAACTCTCTCCTCATATTTAATAGCAATGTTAAGGTACTTATATATAAAAAACATATAGAATTCGTAAGTTATCATCATCTTTCACAAAGTGTTATTACGTAACCCAGATTTGTTTCATGTAGTCCAAAATGTCGTTTTGCTGTATGTTTCGACTCCTAACGCTCGGCAATCCTTTTTTTCTTACCTTCAAAGCATTTGTTTTTATCGACGTTTTTCATTGGAATGCATGTTTAAAATATCTAACGCTAAATCGTACGTTTCAATATTTTTCCTATAGAGGCATAGCCCGAGTTTCCTCTGGCCCTGACACCAGACTTAGACATAGCCCGAGTTTCCTCTGGCCCTGACACCAGACTTAGACATAGCCCGATATTCCTCTGGCCCTGACACCAGAGGCATAGCCCGAGTTTCATCTGGCCCTGACACCAGACTTAGACATTTTGACAGATATAAGTCTGGTATTAGCCCGAGTTTCCTCTGGCCCTGAAACCAGACTAAGACATTTTGCCAGATGTATGTCTGGTATTAGCCCGAGTTTCCTCTGGCCCTGACACCAGACTTAGACATTTTGACAGATGTCTTACATCAGACATCTTTCTGTCAAAATGACTAAGACTGGTGTCAGGTCCAGAGGAAACTCGAACTTATAGAGGCGTAGAGGGATTTCATTATGTGGGACAGACTTAATTCCTCCAATCTGGTGGCCGTTTCACAAAGAATACATATCAAAGTAACAGCAAAATAAATTTTGGAACACACCACCCCACAGAAAAATGTATTTTTGGTTAAAAAAATTGATGGTTATCAATGATTTCTTCCTGTTGATATTTTTATTTGCAAGGGTCAATTTCCATCAAGACTCAAGACGAAACATTTAAAAACTTTATTTTAAACACGCAAAAAAACACGAACACTTCTGTTGTGAAACGCCACAATATCACTGGAATTACTCTCGGCATAACTGCACTATATTTCGATGTACTAGCATCCTGGTGCAGAACAGGACGTGCACATTCATACTTTCAACTTTCAACTTAACAAGTTAAACTATCTAAATCGATCTAGGGCTTTCTATTTTACCCTCTATTCAATATATACGTGCTCAACTGGAGTTATCACCTAATAATCTGACGCAAAAACGGCATTGGAATTTAATAACATAAATTCCATTTCTGACAACTCTGCATTTCACATTTAATGGGTTACTAATTAGTTCGTTGTAATTGCCGTTCTAGAACTTCAATCAGGGAGAAGCGTATCAATTACCTTACCTCCGAGCATCTCGGTTGTCTTGTGCGGGTAAAGGTGTGTCCCTAGATCTACGATAGATCTTCGCCTCCAAAAGGCTTTTAAGTTGATTTATTCCATGCACATTTTCAAGATTCAAATATTGTTATTAATAGCAGGGTTTTTTTTTGTTTTGTTTTTTTGAAAGTCTTCAAGATGACAACTATTAAAGAAAATGTATAAGCATATGTTTACAAAATTGAACTCAAAAAAGGGTAAGACACATCAACATAATTTAAGTATTCGTATTCTAGAAGTACCATAAAAGTAGCAAATTTAAAAATTGTATTAAAAACAATGCATAAAATAAAACGAAATATTTTCATATCAAACCACATCACACAATAGCTAAGGAGACAACGAAGGTCAATGTTGACAGAAATAACGATGTAACTTAATATCTGTTTGACTCAATGTTGGATAATGGGTTAATGTAAGTCGAAATGTGAATAATGAAAGATAACGTTTGATCAATGGTCGTAAATTCCCTACTTAATACTTAGCTGAAAATCTTCACATCACACTGACTTCAAGGTGACCTTATTTATGTCTACATAACAGGATTGTTTCAAAATGTGTACATACATGCTCATTAATGCTAAGAATGAAGTCACAGACTACCGCGTTATGAAGTGTATACACGGATTTCATATGCTGTGCATTAGCTCCAGTTTATTAAAGTCATGAAGATGTCATAATTAAGATAAATATATTTTACGTCACAATGGCGAGATAAATATTCATCGACATCTAGGTTATGTGATACAAGGTAAAAAAGCATCGGATATGTTTCTATTAAAAAATCATAAAATAAGTAAATATAAAATCTATCAAAAATCAAATCAACATATTTTATGGCGGCGAAATGGTTGATATTTCTAAAATAAAAATTGTCCGTTTATTTTTTTTATTAAAAGTAGTGTGTCTTACGTCGGTTGTTTGTGTGTTTTCATTTGAGCAGAGACATATCACCCCCTGGTGAATACTATGGTGGTTTTATAAACATTTAAAGGGACATCACGTGAAGAGCCATATTTATTTTAATGAATGTATGTGTTTTAGGCTATTCCACTTATGTTACCTTGCTATCCCCATATCCATAGTCCGTTCCAAATGTCCAGTTTGACCACTTGAATTGTTCGGGAAAGCCCTGTTAACAATAGTGCCATTAACGTCACCTGACGATTTTGAAACGAGGCGGTAAACACAGGTGGTCTGACCGAGATGCAAAGTTTCCAAAGGGGCCCCCAGTGAGGGGCCGTCAGGCAACTGCAACTTCTTACTGCACTATGAAACCAAGTAATATGATTTCCAAGTCCGTGTTGAAACTTATTGAATTCCCTAAGCAGTAATTAATCATCATTAGAAGTTGATTGCACACATGCCATTATTCAAAATTTAAATGTAAAAATACTTGTTGGCCTCTCGGCATTATTTATAGATAACAGGAAATATCTATTACCGGAATGTGACGGAGCTAAACACCTTCCTTCAATCATGGGACAAACCTTTCTGTAAAATGGAATATTCACGAGACGAATATCCTATTTAAAATGTTTAAAAAGTATAAGTATAAAAAAAATTGCCACTTTTTTCTAGACTATGCATATATATATATATCCATGTACATGTATACTCTTTTTCCCACACTCACTGCCTTCATGCGTTAACACTTAGTAAGTCATATCAGCCATCACAAACAATTAACATGTCTGGCAAAACCACTACGTGTACGTGTAGAATATGTGTCCGATACGGAACGTGTTGTAATACTTGATAATTATATGTTTTCAATACTTTACAAATATTAAAGCATTCTTGTTAATGGACCCTTTTTAATGTTCAGACAACTTTTCTTTAATCAGTTTCTTTTGTCCGAAACAGAAGCCGTAGTTATCGGTAGCTCATAACGTAAACAAATGACTCCCCCCCCCNCCCCCCCCCCCCCCCTGAAATGAAAGCTATCTTGCACGAGGAAAACACTTGTTTGTTGCTGGGGGTTTAACCTTTGGCACCCCAACCCTAGCACTCATATATTATACATACATCCATAGGTTTATGTATATATATCACAACTTTCTAAAGAAATAAAATGTTTTTTGTACCAGAATAATTAAATTCCATAGATATATGTAACATGGTAACAAAGGAAGTTTCGTGTTAGTGAGTCACAAAAGAATGCAAAAAATAAATCCTTTGTGTCTGATGAAAATGATTCATCCAAGCTAATGGAAGTAATTTTCTCCGGTCCCCATGCATACCTAACACCCATAGCTGTACACAACATCCACATTGCACTGACAGGGTTAGTTATTTAACATTTGAGATAATGACTATGCACAACAAATCTGACATATCATGTTAATATCAAAGGAAGTCATCACTGCTGTGGAATGACTTTATGACAATGTTAGCAGCAGCGTTGAAGTCTGGTATATGCAAATACTGACATGTTTCGGTGGATTTGATATTTTTAATCATTTTATTCTTCAGAGCCACATGTTTTAATAATGCTTCTGTAATGTAATCCTTGGGTTATCTTTGGACCATTTGGCAACTTTTCGCTTCGTAGATGACGCGGTAACGATTTCACTCTCCTTACCTTCTCACGGCCAGTCATTTTGTTTACAATGAAATGGTGTGCTATGCGCATGCGCTAGAAAGGAGAAATCCTTGAACAAAACGTTGGTCAGACGGGTAGAAATCCCGATAATTATCTTAAAATTATTTATTTTTATGAATATATATCAGCCAAATCCACCGTTATTTTTCATAAGGAGACTCACTTGATATGTAGTATTTGAAAACCGAGTGTCTAGCAGGTTTGATCGATGAGTCTGGAGTGAGTAAATCCATAGTGGTTGTGGGGGAATAAATGCTCTTACTGCATACTTCCCACCTCTCACAATGGAAAAGTGTGGGCAATAAATCACTTGCTACCACAGTCCACTCCACACATAATCCCCTTTCAAGGCCAATCATGATTACATGACCATGAAAGGGGGTGTGCCCAGTGGACTGTGGCCACAAATGCTGTAAGAAAGGGGAGATAATCAATCAGTGAGTAACGATGAAGTCAATACAGTAGAGGATAAACTTAGTTGACACATTTCAAATAAGGGGAAAAAATGAAAGTTTAAAATGGTTATTTCATGATTGAAAAACACAAACAGATTTCCTTATCACGTGAGAGGATAAGCATTTCCCGGAAAAGTTTATAATCTTAAGGAGCTGTTCCTTTATATAAAATTGCACATTCAAATATACCATTCATTGAAAGAACTGGAATACCTTAGGGATTGATAAACCCTTACATTGTATGTATGAAAATGGTTTCAGTATCCTGTACCTTTGCCACATCTTGAAAATTAAACTGAAAATGTAGTCAGAAATTCAACATTGTTTCCCGTATTTTGAACAGACACTCCTTACCTTCCCTGACACTGGACCTGGATAGTAATCCAAAAACACTTGTATCCATTATGAAGGATACACTCAGACTGGGCTATTGAGAATCTTACCTGGTTATGATTAGTACTCACTCACATAGGTACATGTAAATTATCTGCAGTGTAGGGTAGGTAAAAAGATACGTCTGGATATGATTATGAATTAATTAAGTCCGTCAAGTGAAAACCGTTGATAATATAATTGAATGAGGATGAAACTTAAACAATTTCTGATACTGTCAATCAGTTATTTTGCCGCTAACTAGCTCTTCAACAGATCTGCCATGCACCCTTAACATGTTTGCTAGGAATGGACGGACTGTAACTTACACTCCCACAAGCCACTTGCAGTACACATGTGACCCACGCTTCGTTTCACATTCAGCACATATGCATTGGATTATTTCGTAAGAGAAATCTTAGTGGTAAGCGACAGTACCGAGCTGTACTGACTACTACGGAAGGTAGGTTTACTTTTTTTTACACTATCCTAATTAATTTAAAGCAATATTTACTTAATCAAGAATATTTGAAAATTTGCTATATCGTATCATTTAAGATTCAATAAATAGCCAGAACGTTTTTAAAAGTACCACATACATTTCGTATTTTGAAGTACAATGAGTCATGTATGTGATTTGAATGTTTAAATGTTTTATGCTAGGTGCAACGTTTTTGAATCCTATCAAAATTTACGTCAGGTGAAAAAAACTCTCGTTAAAATTATTAAATGAGTCGATTCTCATGTTTGTCCATTATTTTTGTTTTATTTTCTTAATCAATACGACAAAAGCATTTTACTCTTAAAACTGCCACCGTATGTCAAATTTAGCCTTTGAAAGAAAAAAACTGAATGGTGTAATTGTATGCAAAATTGTTTATATCCAATGAATGAACCAATTTACATGGATAAGACTATTTTTGTCAAGTTTTTAGCTCACCTGCCAGGAGGGCAAGTGAGCTTTTGTCATGGTGCAGCGTCCGTCGTCCGTCCTCGTCCGTGAACTTTTCCTTTAAACAACGTCTCCTGAAGAACGGACACACCTAGAGTAATGATATTTGGCTAAAAACTTTGTTGGTAGGAGCCCGACAAAGTTTAAAAACGAAAATGACCTTGAATTTCTTTCAGGGTCACAGGGGTCAAATGTGTCGAACACTTCAAACGACTTCTTCTGAAGAACTGAACGTTATAGAATCTTTATATTTGATTTATGGCTTCCTGGGATAGATCCCGACAAATTTTGCCAATGAAAGTGACCTTGACTTATTTTCAAGGTCACGGGAGTCAGCTATGTCTAATGCTTAAAACGACTTCTTCTGAAGAACTGAAAGGTACAGAACCAAAATATTTGGCTGGTAGCTTCCTTGGTAAGAACCCAACAAAGATTGGGAATGAAAATGACCTTGACCTACTTTTAATGTCAGAGGATGATATGTGTCAAACACTTCAAACGACTTCTTCTGAAGAACTGAAAGGTATAGAATCTTTATATTTGGCTAGTGGTTTCCTTGGATAGAGCCCGACAAGGTTTGAGAATGAAAGTGACCTTGATATACTTTCAAGGTCACGGGAGTCAGATATGTCTAATACTTAAAACGACTTCTTCTGAAGAACTGATAGGTATAAAACCTTAAAATTGGCTGGTTGCTTCCTGGGATTGAGCCAAACAAATGAAAATGATCTTGACTTACTTTCAAGGTCATAGCGTTCAAAAATGTCAAACGGTTCAAACGACTTCTTCTGAAGAAGTAAAAGGTATATAATCTTCATACTTGGCTGGTGCTTAATGGGATACAGCCCTACAAAGTTTGAGAATGAAAATAACCTTGACCTACTTTCAGGGTCACAGCGATCAACCTACTTTAGAGGTCACAGAGGTCAACAACATTTTAAAGGATTTGTTCGTAAGAACTAAAAGGAATGAATTCATAAGATTTGGTTGGTAGCTTTTTGGAATAGAGCTAACCAATTTAAGAAGGAAAACGACATTGACCTACTCACAAGGTCACAGGGAAAAATATGTCAAGCAACTTCTAAAGAAGAAGACAAATGCATAGAATCTTATAATAATATTTGCCTGGTAGTTTCAACAAAGCCGACAAAGTTTGCGAGGGAAACATTTGAAGTACCATATAATATTTAATGAGAATATTTTGCTATGACTGCTTAAATTTTCAGGTGAGCGATACAGGCCATCTTGGTCTCTTGTTTTTCTATACAACGACAATTCAACGCCTCTTGGTGGCATATGTAGATATTTTAGAGAAAAAAAATATGTGTTTCAATTCTTTGCATTAAAACTGTAAAGAGTATACATGTATAATGCTATCAATGGGATATATTCGAATAACGAAAAAATAGAGGTTATGGAGGTATATAATGACTGTATCTGTCGGCGCAGGGTAAAACCTTAAATACCTTTATCTCAAAGTACTCCTGTCCAGTGCCATACATTACGTTAGTAGTCTATTGATAGCCTGTCGGGATATGATTTAAAGGATATCAAAACGCAATTATACTGCTTTATGATAACATAATTGTTTGTCTCTCCAATCGTCTAATTCATTTCTGCGATGTATCATTGGATGCCTTTTGATTGTATAGCACCGTGTGAAATTGAGTCCAGATTATGAATTGCTTAGTAAGAAGACTCTCCAAAGAAAGCTTCAAGATACTCCCTCAAATGTGGACACTGTCGTTGTTTGTTGATGCTGTGGTATATATTGTCCTTGTCTGTTGGTGCTGTGGATTATTATGTACTTTTCTGTTAATGCTTAGGTATACTTTGTCCTTGTCTGTTAATCTTTTGTTTTTTTGTCCTTTTCTGTTGATGCTGTGGTATACCTCGTCTGTTAATGTTTTGATATATTTTGTCCCTTTCTGTTTATACTAGGGTATATTTTGTCTTTGTGTGTTTTTGCTGTGGTTATTTTGTCCTTCTCTATTGATGCTGTTTTATAGTTTGTCCTATCTGTTGATACTGTGCTATAGTTTGTCCTATCTGTAAATGCTGTGTTACAGATTGTCCTTGTCTGTTGATACTGTGTTATAGTTTGTCCTCGTCTGTTGATGCTGTTTTATAGTTGGTCCTATCTGTTGATGCTGTGTTATAGTTTGTCCTTGTCTGTTGATACTGTGCTATAGTCGTCCTTGTCTGTTGATACTGTGCTATAGTTTGTCCTTGTCTGTTGATACTGTGTTAAGATTGTCCTTGTCTTTTGATGCTGTGGTTAATTTTGTCCTTGTCTGTTGATGCTGTGGTGTATTTTGTCATTGTCTGTTGATACTATGCTATAGTTTGTCCTTGTCTGTTGATACTGTGTTAAGATTGTCCTTGTCTTTTGATGCTGTGGTATATTTTGTGTTTGTGTGTTGATGCTGTGTTAAAGTTTGTTCTGGTCTGTTAATGCAGTGGTATATTTTGTCCTTGTGTGTCAAAGCTGTGGTATATATTGTCCTTGTCTGTTGGTGCTGTGGATTATTATGTACTTTTCTGTTAATGCTTAGGTATACTTTGTCCTTGTCTGTTAATCTTTTGTTTTTTTGTCCTTTTCTGTTGATGTGGTGGTATACCTTACCCTTGTCTGTTGATGCTGTGGTATACCTCGTCTGTTAATGTTTTGATATATTTTGTCCCTTTCTGTTTATACTAGGGTATATTTTGTCTTTGTGTGTTTTTGCTGTGGTTATTTTGTCCTTCTCTATTGATGCTGTGTTACAGTTTGTCCTCGTCTGTTGATGCTGTTTTATAGTTTGTCCTATCTGTTGATGCTGTGCTATAGTTTGTCCTATCTGTAAATGCTGTGTTACAGATTGTCCTTGTCTGTTGATACTGTGTTATAGTTTGTCCTCGTCTGTTGATGCTGTTTTATAGTTGGTCCTATCTGTTGATGCTGTGTTATAGTTTGTCCTTGTCTGTTGATATTGTGCTATAGTTGTCCTTGTCTGTTGATACCGTGCTATAGTTTGTCCTTGTCTGTTGATACTGTGTTAAGATTGTCCTTCTCTTTTGATGCTGTGGTTAATTTTGTCCTTGTCTGTTGATGCTGAGGGGTATTTGTCCTTGTCTGTTGATGCTGCGGGATATTTTGTCCTTGTCTGTTGATACTCTGTTAAGATTGTCCTTGTCTTTTGATGCTGTGGTATATTTTGTGTTTGTGTGTTGATGCTGTGTTATAGTTTGTTCTGGTCTGTTAATGCAGTGGTATATTTTGTCCTTGTGTGTCAAAGCTGTGGTTTATTTTGTCCTTGTCTGTTGATGCTGAGGGGTATTTGTCCTTGTCTGTTGATGCTGCGGTTTATTTTGTCCTTGTCTGTTGATGCTGTGGTGTATTTTGTCCTTGTCTGTTGATGCTGTGGTGTATTTGTCCTTGTCTGTTGATGCTGCGGTATATTTTGTCCTTGTCTGTTGATACTGTGTTAAGATTGTCCTTGTCTTTTGATGCCGTGGTATATTTTGTCTTTGTATGTTGATGCTGTGGTTATTTTGTCCTTGTCTGTTGATGCTGTGTTATAGTTTGTTCTGGTCTGTTAATGCAGTGGTATATTTTGTCCTTGTGTGTCAAAGCTGTGGTTTATTTTGTCCTTGTCTGTCAATGCTGTGATTTATTTTGTTCTTGTCTGTCAATGCTGTGGTTTATTTTGTCCTTGTCTGTTGATGCTGTGGTGTATTTTGTCCTTGTCTGTTGATGCTGTGGTGTATTTGTCCTTGTCTGTTGATGCTGCGGTATATTTTGTCCTTGTCTGTTGATACTGTGTTAAGATTGTCCTTGTCTTTTGATGCCGTGGTATATTTTGTCTTTGTATGTTGATGCTGTGGTTATTTTGTCCTTGTCTGTTGATGCTGTGTTATAGTTTGTTCTGGTCTGTTAATGCAGTGGTATATTTTGTCCTTGTGTGTCAAAGCTGTGGTTTATTTTGTCCTTGTCTGTCAATGCTGTGATTTATTTTGTTCTTGTCTGTCAATGCTGTGGTTTATTTTGTCCTTGTCTGTTGATGCTGTGGTTTATTGTGTCCTTGTCTGTTGATGCTGTGGTGTATTTTGTCCTTGTCTGTTGATACTGTGGTGTATTTTGTCCTTGTCTGTTAATGCAGTGGTATATTTTGTCCTTGTGTGTCAAAGCTGTGGTTTATTTTGTCCTTGTCTGTCAATGCTGTGATTTATTTTGTTCTTGTCTGTCTATGCGGTGGTTTATTTTGTCCTTGTCTGTTGATGCTGTGGTTTATTGTGTCCTTGTCTGTTGATGCTGTGGTGTATTTTGTCCTTGTCTGTTGATACTGTGGTGCATTTTGTCCTTCTGTTGATACTGTGGTATATTTTGTCCTTTTGTCTGTCAATACTGTGGTTTATTTTGTCCTTGTCTGTCAATGTTGTGATTTATTTTGTTCTTGTCTGTCAATGCTGTGGTTTATTTTGTCCTTGTCTGTTGATGCTGCGGTATATTTTGTCCTTGTCTGTTGATGCTGTGGTGTATTTTGTCCTTGTCTGTTGATACTGTGGTATATTTTGTCCTTCTCTGTTGATGCTGTGGTATATTTTGTCCTTCTCTGTTGATGCTGTGGTGTGTTTTGTACTTGTCTGTTGATGCTGTGGTATATTTTATGCTTGTCTGTCAATGCTGCGGTTTATTTTGTCCTTGTTTGTCAATGTTGTGATTTATTTTGTTATTGTCTGTCAATGCTGTGGCTTATTTTGTGCTTGTCTGTTGATCCTGTGGTGCATTTTGTCCTTGTCTGTTGATGCTGTGGTATATTTTATCCTTGTCTGTCAATGCTGTGGTTTATTTTGTCCTTGTATGTCAATGTTGTGATTTATTTTGTTCTTGTCTGTCAATGCTGTGGTTTATTTTGTGCTTGTCTGTTGATGCTGTGGTGTATTTTGTCCTTGTCTGTTGATGCTGTGGTGTGTTTTGTACTTGTCTGTTGATGCTGTGGTGAATTTTGTCCTTGTCTGTTGATGCTGTGGTATATTTTGTCCTTGTCTGTCAATGCCGTGGTGTATTTTGTCCTTGTCTGTTGATGCTGTGGTGTGTTTTGTACTTGTATGTTAATGTTGTGGTTTATTTTATCCTTGTCAGTTGATGCTGTGGCATATTTTGTGCTTATCTGTTGATGGTGTGGTATATTTTGTCTGTTAATGTTACGATATATTTTGTCCTTTTCTTTTGCTTCTGTGACTATTTTGTCCTGATCCGTTATGGCTGTTGTATAGATTGTTCTCGTCCGTTAATGTTGTGGTATATTTTGTGTTATCCATGAGCTCTATAGTATCTTTTGACAACTGTACGTTACTGGTACCTGTACTCAAACTCTGCATATTTCATTTTAAAACTGTACAGTGTATTATATGAACGAACTAGCTATCGACATTTTGAATTGGTTTTATGCATTAAACATTAGACGTTCCACATTTCAAAAAAAAAAACTACACATGTTTTGCTGTAATACAATATCATTTAACAATTTGTCGTGCAGCAAACACGCAACTAATGACAACCAAGTGATAGTTAAACAACAAATAACTTAGGTAAACAAATGGTTTGTCTTCCAAAGAAAATCGTGCAACAGGCCTAACCTTGCAAACGGCTTGTCAAACATATACCAACTTGTCCCAAAATGACTGCAAACAAGACTTTAAAGAAAATGCTTAATTAACAAAATCTTTCAAGGTAACATATTTCAAAGGATATTTGATATGAGTATAAACTCTAAAAAGATGACAGTTCATGTAAATACAATCTAGGTTTAGAGAGTTTGATGTTTATTTTATATCTTATACTGTACAAATATGTTTAAATATATAAGTACTGCCTTTTTTGAAATGATTTATAAATAATTTGAAGTTAAATCGAGTGTGATCTATGGTGGTTGATATGTAGATTCTCTATATCACTTTTTATCAAACGCTTGTCAAATGAGAACACTAGTGAAAATATTAGCTTTGTCTTTGATGACCCCATATCCATTATGAGTCAGTAATATGATACATCAATTACGTGATTCAATTGAGGGGAACAATAAAAATATGTTTTTCGATGTAAATAGTAAGAGTGATGTTGTAGGTTTTAACTTATGAAAACCTTGCAAGAGAATGCAAACCGACATCAAACGTTTGATAATTTTAATATAATTCAACTCATGGGACATTAAAAAGACAGCAATTTCAGCTATATGAAAATAACGATATCGTATAAGGTTTTACTTTGGTGACAGGGCAAGTGAATGCCTTCGAATATACGGGTTATAATATTTTTTATAGATTTTAACTTAGGGAAGATTACAAGACAGAGTTTTCATATATATAAAAGTTTGAATAATATGAATTATCTAGGAAAGGGAATGCCTTACGTTATAAAGGTTAAGAGCATTATTATATGTTGTATTTTGGACGCGCATGACAGATAAACGACTTACAATATAAAATTTGAAAATATTGTTAAAGGAATTACCTTAGGGGAACATTACATGGGAATGACAACCGATATTAAAGTTAAAGTGTTTATTTAGTATTGGTTTATATCATGGAAACATAACAAGGAGAAACTTTCCAATACGAAAGATTAGAGCATTGTAATAGAAGCTTTACTGGGGAACATTAAAACTGAGCTTCAACTTCAACTTTATAAGTTAAGAACAATGTTATGGATAATATAAATTTTCTTCAGGGTATCACGTTTCAAGGACGCAAGGATTCATTATTCGTGTTCACCACAACTAAAATGTGCGACAGTGATCGATATTTGTTTAAAGTTGGCAAAACTACAAACATCAAGGTCACTAATCTATTCTTTATGACAGATTTATTGCGATTTTTATGCAGTATTTCCATTTGGAATACACGTTTCCCCTTTAGTTTCATCAAGTAGATATTCAAATAATTTACTTGTAACATGCTGGAATCAAAGCTGAATGCTATGTAGGTCAAATATGTAAACAATTGAGTCACAATTCGTTTTTGTTGTTTGCTTAATGAAGTGAAACATTGACCTACATTCTTGAACCGTAGGAAGTAAATGAGCTTAACAATATTGTGCCTGAAGCACGCTGTGCTAACATCAGCTTACATTCAAGGTCACAATAACCTGTCATATACCATGTTATAGACTTGTACATGTCTAGGCTGGTGGATAGGGACAATAACCTGTCATATACCATGTTATAGACCTGTACATGTCTAGGCTGGTGGATAGGGACAATAACCTGACACAGACCATGTGATAGACTTGTACATGTCTAGGCTGGTGGATAGGGACAATAACCTGTCATATACCATGTTATAGACTTGTACATGTCTAGGCTGGTGGGTAGGGACAATAACCTGACACAGACCACGTGATAGACTTGTACAGGTCTAGGCTGGTGGATAGGGACACTAACCTGTCATATACCATGTTATAGACTTGAACATGTCTAGGCTGGTGGATAGGGACAATAACCTGTCATAAACCATGTTATAGACTTGTACATGTCTCGGCTGGCGGATAGGGACAATAACCTGACACAGACCATGTGATAGACTAGTGCATGATCTAGGCTGGTGGATAGGAACGGTAACATGTAACACAATAGTGAGACGTGTTAAGGATAGGGACGACAACGTGCTACATGCCATGTGAAATACTAAACCATATAAAGGCATATGAATAGGGACAATAACACAATAAAGACCATTGTGATAAACTAGGATATGTCTAGGCTCGTGGATTGGGACGGCAACCTGTCACAGACCATGTGAAAGATTAAGCCATATTAAGGCATATGGATAGGGACAGTAACACATTACAGACCACTGTGATAGGACAAGGACATGTTTATGGTGGTAGATAGGGATAGCAAACTGTCACAGGTTATATGATAGACGAGGAAATGTCTAGGCAAAAAGATATGGACTGTGGCATGAGAGACAGCATGTAATAACATAGGATGTGTTAAGACTTGCTGATAGGGATGACAACTTACTTACAAGTGATCATGTGATAGTATAAGGTATGTTCAGAATGCTGGATAGAGAAGGAAACCTGAAACAGACAATGTAACACTTAACAAATAATAGACTTGAATTTCGTTTTGCAAGTTAATTGGGAATAAAAATACCTTTCCGAATGAGAGATTAAGGAATTTTGAAACATGATAGCTCTGTTCCTACCAGTAACAAATTGGCAAGCAGATACATCCGCTACTACAAAACGCGCTACAATGTACGTCTTTGACCTTGACTCTCCGATAAACGAATATCAACGAGGCGTTTTAAAGTACAACCCGGTTCTACATAAAATCAGCTTGCAATGTTTTGTCTTGAGAGAGGACAGATATTTGCCGTTCACATGCTATGTGTCAGACAGATGACTGAAATTTGATAATATATAGCTGTTTTACTGTAACCATCTTTTGAAAGTTCGAGTTTTAATAAATACACGTAAGATGATTTAATGCATTAAGGGCCCAGGCGGGTACGGGCAAGGACAACATCGTCTCTATGTATTTCTCTACAATTACGATATGCTAAATAGAGTTAAATTTACCTATATATTTACCTTACGCAAAGTCATGAAGTTATACCCATTACTTAAGAAACCTAGACTGTATTGATATTAATTTGGGCATATCCAAAAGGGATGGAATTCGAATATCAAAGGGTGGAATATAATTTTGTTTATTTTAAAAAGAAGTTTTATAATTTGGATTTAGTACGGGTGAATCAATTTGATTTACATAATTTACTTTTATATAAATGCATAATGCAATGCTATAATAGTTTCTCTCGACGATTGTATAACGATCGCTCGTTTACTTCCATGTAAATGTGACTCTCTTGCTGGTCTCTAAACGATCGATCCATCGTCCAGTTTAGATGCGTCAGACATGCGTTTTAATAATTGTCAATCTTATATATTTTGTCCGGCAAACAAAGTAACTTCACCTTAATAAACATGTACATGTTCATGTATTTCTGTTTTTCTATAGATGGGATTTATCATTTTCATCATTGCTGTCCTATTGACATTTGCCTTACCCAGCTCTGAATATGAGTGTGACAAGTCCGCCACGTTGTGTGAGACCACGCTGGTGATCCAGCATAGGCTAACCATGATGCACCCTACCGAACAACAAGTCTACCCAGCCAATGGTAAACTCTACAAATATGACGACCTAACACAAACTACAGAAATATCAGCGGATAAAGTGATGACTGCTGATGGTTGGGAGGATAACAGACTGGTTGTTGTAGCAAACGAAAGTCTCCCAGGCCCTCCAATTATAGTGTATGAGGGACAAAGACTTAAAGTTCACGTCATCAACAAAATGACGTCGGATACTGTGACTGTACACTGGCACGGTATTCCTCAAAGACGAAGCCCTTGGATGGATGGTGTTCCTTTTGTGACACAATGCCCAATCTTGTCTGGACAGACGTTCACATATGACTTCATTGCTGAACCTAAAGGAACGTACTGGTACCATTCCCATGTCGGTGATCAGCGAGCAAAAGGGATGAATGGTGCATTCATCATTAGAGAGAGAACATCAACAATCAGGGAACAGATTATGACGGTACAAGACTGGAACCATAACTGGGGAGCCGATATGGATCATCAGAAATTGCTGCTTGGAACTTTTGTGAATCGTGTACCAGAACCACTGAGGCAATCTGTAGACGGGGGTCTTTTTGACCCATTCTATGTAACTTCCGTTCTTATCAATGGTAGAAGCCGTTACTACAACAAGTCCGGTCAACATAATGGTGCTCCTTTGTCAGTTTTCCCTGTGGAAAAAGGAATGGACTACAGGTTTAGGGTTATCAACGTCGGAGCTCTATATCCCATTAGAATATCAATTGACAATCATGCCATTACTCTTGTCGCTTCAGACGGATACGATTTCCAACCAGTAGAGGTAGAATCTTTCATCATCAACCCAGGTGAAAGATACGATTTTATCATCAATGCCAATCAAGTCATTGGAAACTACTGGATAAGAGCTGAAACCCTAGAAGTAAGTGCACATAAATCTGAGGCTGTGCTCCGCTACAATGGTGCAGATGTGTCTCAATACCCTTTAACGACTAGGAAAATATGCACTCCTGTTGAGAGATGTTTAGTTGTCAACTGTCCTTTCACAACCTTCCCTGCTGACTATTATACCGACTGTCTACGTTTTGATCATCTTCGGTCAGCTGTCAACAACGACCCTGCGCCCAAACCGACATCTATGGACACATTCAAAGAACACTATTTAAACTTTGCTCTTCCTGATGAAGTTGCGTCAGTTAATGGAAGAGAGTTTATGGATCCCACAGTGTCTGCACTAACACAGCCATTAGAGATAACGTCCATATGTGACAATGTAGACTGCGGGGAGGAAAAAACATGCAAATGTACACATTCACTTCCCACTACCCATAACGATGTAGTGCAACTTGTACTGATGAATATGGGGGTAGGAACAGGTGACGCCCATCCAGTTCACCTCCATGGTTATTCATTTTACGTGCTGAAAATGGGATATGCTACTTATAATATGACTACCTCAAAGTTCATATCTCAAAACAATGACATCGATTGTCGCGGAAGTGGGGACATGACAACAAGTTTATGTAACGACGCTTCATGGAGAAATTCTAGTTGGCTTGGAAATAACGTCCCTGGATTGAATCTTATCGATCCTCCGCGGAAGGATACACTGATTATACCTAGCGGTGGCTACGCTGTTATCAGGATCAAGGCTGATAACCCAGGTGTATGGCTATTTCATTGTCACATCCAAGTGCACGGAATCTTCGGAATGAGAATGGTCATCAATAGCTCATACAGCATGCATCCAGAACCTCCCAAATCATTTCCTGTGTGCCATGACTATCCTTCTTACTTTCGTGAGGGCTATGTTGACCAGCATCAGAGTGGTGTCCGGGATCAGAGTACGTCATATTAGTTGTATTCCTGTATGTATTTAATTTTCGATATTTCAGTTAACTACGTACCTAAGATAAATAGTAAGTAAATAGTATGATAAATTGTTACTCTCATATATAAATTTAACAAGTCTCATGTTTTATATTTATATTATATTTTTTCATAGTTGTTATTTTTTGCACTTATTAGAAATTTTAATGTTGCTATATCATTTCAACGCTATTCTCAGTATATACAAAATGTGACTATCTTACAACAGTGGTTTTTATTCCAGAAAGTGGTTATGGAATGAAGACTTTCTGGATTATGTTCACAGTGATGGGTATTATCATCCTACTTTTGATCGCCTATATTCTGTACGTACGGAAGAAAGCCTAGCTTTTTAAGAAGAAGTTGGCATCATCTTCAGAACCAACAAAACGCGGAAGGAAAATCCGGTCTTTTCAAACATTTGACACTCTTTGCAATTACTTTCAAATAAATAAAGTTGGTACAAATAATCTTGGTTGATGAATAAAAATGAAACGCAAAAAATAGATATAGAAGGCACAAGTTTACAATGCACTATTTTTTGCTGCCTCTCTGTGACCGTGCAAACAACGAATATTATCACAATGCAACAATTTTACACTGTACTGTTTAAAGAATAGCCGACGATGTGTTTGTATTTTTTTAGAATATTTAACGAGGGTGAGAAAATGCTGGTAACATAATCAACAAGGACAGATTTGAATCTGGGGTAATATATATAAAATTGATATTCCAATATATGCTGACTTAATCTATTTGACAACACAAAAGAGCAAGTAAAATTATCTTTCGTGTCTATTTTAGTGCATTTAAGAAAACATTATCTAGATAATCAATATATTTCAATTAGGCTGTTCTGCTGCAGGGGCAAACTTTTATCACATTAGGCATCGCAATTTAATGACATCAGACACACCTTGTCGTTTCAGATGATTGCAATCTTGGATCGTGTATATAAGGTCACAGGGGTCAAATGTGTCAAACACTTCAAACAACTCCCTCTTCAGAACTAAAAGGTATAAATCCTTCATATTTGGTTGGTTGTTTCCTGGGATAGGGCCCAACAAAGTTTGAGAATGAAAATAACCTAGACCTCCTTTCAAGGTCACAGGGGTCAAATGTGTTAAACTCTTCAAACGACTTATTCTGAAGAACTGAAAGGTATAGAATCTTCATATTTGACTGGTAGTTTTCCGGGATTGCGTTGACAAAGTATGAAAATTCAAATAATCTGGATCTCCTTATAAAGTCACAGGGGTCAAATATGTCAAACAACTTCCTAACAAGAACCCAAAAAAGTATAGAATTAGATAATAATATTTTGCTGGTAGTTTCAACAGATGGAGCCGACTAAGTTTCCGAGTGAAATATTTGTATTACAGGATAATATTTATTCAGGTGAGCGATACAGGCCTTTTTGTGCCTCTTGTTAACAATTTTCATCGCAAATATCATTAGAACAGTTTTACAATATCATTCAAACTATCAGTTTAAACAGATTAACTATTGTCATCTTAGTAATCCTTTTAAATTTACAGTATTCTCATCTATAATTTAAACAGCAGTTCATAATAATCATTTAAAATATCAGTTTAAACAGCCGATCAATTGTCATCTTAAAGAAATGTATCAGTATAAACAGTAATTGTCTTTTGTCCGATTAAAAGAATTGAAACCCAATTTAGCATGGAGCATAAGTAAAAAGTGTGTTCCTTCAGGGGACAGAATATAAGATGGGAAAATAGTAGAAAAGGTATGTTCCTTCAAGGGACAGAGGATAAGATGGGAAAATAGTAGAAAAAGGTGTGTTCCTTCAGGGGACAGAGGACTAGATGGGGAAATAGTAAAAAAATTGTGTTCCGTCTGGGAACAGAGGATTAGATGGGGAAAAAAGTAAACAAAATTGCATTTTATATTTTTTTTTATATCATATTACTTAAGAACTGATGAGGAAGTCCTGGGCAAAAGAGGTTTTGTGTTGTGAAAAAAATGAAGAGAGAGGCTCCCCTGGGGGAAAAGAGCGCGAAGCTCACTAAAGAAAGTAAGTAAAGAAACTTTTCCTAATTCTTCTCCAGTATTCAGGCAAATGTTAACTTAACTTAGAACAAATGATTATCTTATGGCTGTGACCAGTTTTTCTTTTTGGATTGTAGGGTTCTTATGAAATACAAATCAAGAGCATTGGTCTGTGATTGGTGTGACATTTTGTACTCATTTTCTGCCAATCGAATTGTGATAGAACCAATAATGCGTTGTAAAGCATGGATACCAGTTTACCATAGAGTAAATATAGTAAGGGTGTCCAGATCATTAATAAGATTGTTAGATAATTGATAAATATGTTTACATATTTATATTTTGTTAATGAGTATTAATATTTGTTGGAAATATATTTATTTTGGGGGATAAAAGAGAATAAGACTTCACAATGCATGCATCAAATCTAGTATTTGTTATGATATATTTAACTTATCTGATATCTTTATTAAAGCATGATCCATATCCTTCTAATGTAGTTATATTGTGTTATAGACATCGAAATGATGACCAAGGTCAATGCTTGTAAGATTGCCATGGCTTGTGAGGTCGTCAGAAATACCAGAATGCCAGATGAAAGAGTTGTCATGGATACAAAGATGACAGATTAAATCTTGTAAAGTTTCCATGAATACAAAGATGACAGATAAAAGCGCGTAAGTTTGTCAGAATTCACGGATGCCAAATCAAAGCATGTAAGGTTGTCATGGGTAAAGAATGTAAAGTCAAAGCATGTAAGGTTGTCATGGGTAAAGAATGCCAGATCAAAGCAGGTAAGGTTGTCATGGATAAAAAAAGTCAGATCAAAGCTTGTGGTGTTATCATGGATAAAGAATGTCAGATCAGAGCATGTAAGGTTGCCATGGACACAGGAATGCCAGATCAAAGCTGGTAAGGTTGCCATGGATACAAGAATGCCAGATCAAAGAATGTAAGGTTCTTATGAATACAGGGATACAAAATTAAAGCTGGTAAGTTTTTAATTGATACAACGATGTTGTAAGTTTATTGGATGGCAGATAAAAGCCTATACGATTGCTAGTGATAAAAAGGATACCATATCAAAGCATGGAAAGTTGTCATGGATTCAAGGTTTGTAAGATTAACAAGGAAACAAAGCTGCGTGAGGTCAACTATGTTATGATTGAAATTGATAATAGGATGCCAGATCAGAGCGTGTATGGTTGTCATGGATACAGGGATGCCGGAGTTCAAATATATTTAGATTGATCAAATGTAGAAAGGTTGTCCTAAATACAAGGATGTCGGTGATGAATAATTGTAATGGCATTACGATTACAATTGAATACCAGTTACAAAGCCTTGTATTTTACTCTGGTTAAGATTTAAAACAAAATCCTAAAGACAGGTTTCTGCTTATGTTAGATTAACATACTATTTCCGATTCCTAAAAAGTGTAATAATTTCTAGAAAGCCGCTTTGTTAAATTAACAACTAATTTAACTGAAAATAATATCTATTACTAGAATATTCTGTTATGAAATTTATTGAAAAGAGTGCTTTTGATTGTATTAATATCAGGTCTTGAAATGTTCGAAAGATACCAAACGGCTACCATGGAAAATCTAAGTAACAGATAATTCATTTTTGTTCCTTTTTGTTGATTGAGAAGCCAAAATCCAATAACGTTAAAAAATACGTTATGTTAACAATGTTACATACATATAGCATCAAACCGTTTTTTGAAATAATAAGATAATTTTCATATTCATTAAAGTGTATTTGTTATTACGGAGTTTCTTTAAAATGCCTTCCTGATTTCACGTTGTAAATCAACACGGAGACCCACTTTGCTATCTAGCGCCATTGATGTATCATTATATCAGATGAACGTAACACACACAGATATGATTGCACCTTTAAGATTGGGTAATTTTATGAATACTGTATGCCAAAAATACATTACACTGTTTTGTCTTTGTAGGACTCGTCGGTGATGCTAGAGAAAGAGAAGAGACTCATAACCTAGACTCATTTAAATCCCACCTATGTCAACCGAATGCCAAGTATTCCTGTACTACAATCTTATATCAGTCATTATATGCCTATGGTCGAACACTAGGGTAGTTTTTGTTTATCGCGATCCAAACGGTTGGACCAGATTCGTTCGTTTATGAAATAAGGTCGGGCCTAGTATTCTGAAACTGTTTCCAGGCGAGCATTGTCAAAGCCTTGCAACGTCTGCATACAGTTTTGCAGGTCCGCCAGGAATTATACTCGAAAATGTTACGTTTACCCTTTTGTTTCGCATAAACGAACAGGCCCGTGTATATAATACGTTATTCAAGTTACATTAAAATTGCTTATTCATATAACGCTGTCCAAATACATGTTCTGCATGTTACATACTTGAATGCGGAAGAAAACTAGTGCCACTGAAATAAAGTTTGATGACGTAGCTATGTCGTTATTATCAGTGTTAACTTGTAATAACGCGACATAGCAGTCTTGGTATTATTCAGATGTTACGTCTTTAGTAAATTACGACATGAAAAGTCATTTGTTTTCTTTCGCAATACTGGTCAGCTGACGCAAAAGAAACACGACTCCTACATATATTTAGGTTAAAATGTTATATAAAATATTTAATAAAGACTTCAATTTTATCTCCATCGTTTTTCTGTCCTTCGTACACTTTCAATTATATTTCTATCGCTCATGCCTTCAGCAATGATTGCTAAAATTTACAAGCTAACTTGCGGAAGTAGATAGTACGTACACTAGACAAACAAAAGTAAATGCATTTGATTACAGAAGGCAGTTTACGATATGGAAAGAAGTTCAGACGGTCCTGCTTGAAATGGAAAATGTATCATGAAGATAAATCGTTTCTACTGTAAATGAATGAAATCTTCATTTGGTATATTAATGTAGGCAGATAAGCTAAGACTTAACCACATCACGCGTCATGTCAGTTGGTACCATCTACAAAATGTAGTATTACTTATTTGAAAAAGTTACTTTGTAATCATACGAATAAGTATTTCAACAAAATGGTTTTCAATATGTCTGTGTAGAAATTTACTATCGATTATTTCAACCTTACATATGAAAAAGTTACCCTAATGAAATATGATTAATTTACACATATTATGCTACTTCTTATTTACGATTCCGCAATATGCATGAGAGATACAAGCAAAATAAATAAGACAGTGTCAGACCATTGACACGCAGAATCAGTACTTATATGATCTCTTCAAAAATTGAGCGAAACTAACGAATGTCTTGTAAATAGAATGAAAACTATTTCGTCAATCATATCACAGGGTAAACACACCATTAAATATTGAGCAATGTGAAATAGAGTATGACAAAATCTTTTTTATATCAAAATATCTTTACTAGACCTCAAATTACCATCCGTATGGAAAACCACAGCACCAGGAAGTTTTGATGGCATTCGGGTTCTCAGTTACGGCCTAGATAGTTCATTGGCGTAACTGCATCCGGATCCAAATTTATAGAAAAATATATTCCAGTAGTTTAGCATTAGGAATGTGCAACCTAGACATCTACCCACAATGGTGACAATAAGACCATTATTCTACCGTAAATACAGCAACTATTTACACGGTCAGAAGCAGAATGCAAAATGAAATAAATCTTGTTGGCACAATATATTATTTTTGACTTATTAGGACTTTTCGATTGCAATTGAGATCAAAAAAATGAAACTGCATGTTTAAATGTTACCAGAAATTTGTAGAAATACATAAAAAGCGGAAAGGTATGTATAAAACCACTTACAACATTACTTATTTACAATTTTAGCTGTTACTTGTTTATAGTCCACAAACGAGTCACCCTACTTGGAACGAAAATTAATCGGTACCTTTAAAAATTTGGAAATCAATTATCAGATTACAATGTCTTACATTACTATATATAAACTTTATTTGTCTCACAACAATTATGAAACACGTTTTTAAACCCACATGGTCGGGCAGGTGAGCCCATACCTATTCACGTCCGATCGAGGAATCGAACCCCGGCCGCCTTGGTGGAAGGCAAGTGCGATATCCACTGTGTTACCCGACCACCCAATTACATTACTGGAACTATCATAATGGTTGCTACTTGTGGTGTAGGTAATCCTTGCTATTCAATATAACCTTGGCTTAGATGTTCATAAATCCTGTTTAGGTTATCAACAAAAGTAATATAAAGCTATATCTAGTATATATACGATTCGAACCCTAATCCAATGTTCTTGGAGTTGTAAAAAAGCGCAAAAGAAAACGACAATGAAGGGAAGGATCATTCAGTGGTTATTTTACCTGTAGATATTAACCTATTTACCTTGGACTTTAAGGCGGAATATGTAAGCAAATTGAGGAATCTTCTAAAGGACTACCTATTGATCCCCATTACAGCAAGTTCTGAGAGCGGGGCATACGGTTCCAACCATTCAAAAGAACATACTTGATCGTACCACTTAGGACTCGCCTACGTCTTGTTAACTAAAATTATTTAATCAACGTTCTCCTTACATCTGTTTATTTTGGTTTATTGGATTGATGAATATATATATAATGTATCTACATCGTTCGAGTATTCGTTTATTTTGAGATTATTTATCATTTATTAATATGCGATATACATAACACTATACTTGTTGATTTATCAATGCCAGATCATTCTCCTCGATCTTTCTTTTCTTTTCTCTCACATATTCTTTCCTTACAGGAGTGTCTCCCTGTGGACCCGTTTCCATAAGACCTTAGCTGTGGTGAAGACGTCAAACCCCAAATATACAAATAATGGTTCTGTTATAGATGATACTCCATATTTGCTGCACGCATATCCGTGTGTTATGCTTAAACAAAATACGAAAAGAAGAGTTAGAGATTGTAACTTAATTAACATGAGCTAGAAGTTGTTAAAAATCGACCACGTGTTAATTCTTAACACATGACAAATTCAATGCTAAAATGTAACATTTAAGGTTATTTTCTAAGTCTCAGGTACATTATCAACTGTGGCCTCTTTTAAAAATAACGTGTTCTAAATGCACTGATACCCATAATGCATTTCTAAATGATCCCAGATTTGACCTCAAAATGGCATCGACCCAATGCATGTATAGTGAATCTTACAACCAGGAAGTTGACCGACAGATCAGGATGAACTGATGCAAAAACAACGCAGATATATTACTCAAACAAGCAAAAACCAAACAGCTCTGCCTTAATATGATATACTCGGTATGTAAAGAATTCAGACAGTATTTGACCTAGTTGTAAGTATAAAAGCGGTTTCCATGATATTTAATTATAGGACATCGCCTTTAAACCCAACCTGCCTCCAGCAAAACGTAAGTGTTGAAACGTTTCTTCAGTTTTTCTTTGATAAGTTTGTGCTTAAGTAATTAAAAACAATTATTTCATATTACTTTATTGCAGCGGTGTATGGACTTTTCAATATACAATATAAAAAGCGTTTATGTTGAAATTAATTGCAATATTTGATTAATTGTCATTATTACACAATCCGAAATATCAAATTTACACAGAGAAAATAACACAAAATTAACGTTAATAAATAGGAATGTACGCGTTGATTTCCACATATAAAAATCAATATAATGTTTGATGGCCAACTAGCTTCAAATACACGATCATACCAATCGGAAGTTTTTAGTCGTATATTAGAAAGGGAAGATTAAGTAAAGGAAAAATACATATTTGAAGCTTTATAGATCTGGTTTGGGGGTTTTACTTTCTCGCAACAGCTAGGGTCATATAATGACGATGTCCTTGGAGGATAGAGCCACCAAGGGCCAGTTTCTAGTGTGACAGTTCTTAGATTTTTCTCCTTTTCAAAGGTCGCTAAAGAGACAAAAAACGAATCGTCATTATTCCTAATCATGTCATCAGTTTTGTTAGATAGAAATAGCAAAGCAAAAGGTCAACGATAAGCAAAAGGTAAACGATAAAACGGTTCTGGTGTTTATCTGGACAATTTGAAAAATTGCAAATCAGCGAAACCTCTGCTGTATATAAACTTTTGTGATCATGGCAAGGGGCCAAATCAAATATTTTTGCAATAAACAACCATGTTATTTTAAATGATTTATGTTGTTTCTGTTGAAGAGCATGTATAATTCAATCATGATTGTCTTTAGATGATAATATACTGTATCTTTTTAAAAGACAAAAGCAAGATAAAAGGAATAATATTTTTCATATCATGTGTCAAATATATTTTAAGGATCCTTGCCTCTTCCAAAAACTGTTTCGACGCATTGGAAGTTGTTTTTTCCAGCCTGACTGTAGTTATGATAAATCATTTCTGAAAGGAAACCATACATTGCGGGACTTTTACTAAACAAAATAATGGTGGAGTAGATAAATAAAAATCAGCGGGGAGAGAGCGGAATTCGATCCCTAAACTTGTTATACGTCGCTCTAACCGACTGAGCTATATTGTTAACGGAAGTGTTGTGCTGCTGTTCTTTCAAACTTGAACTTAAATGAAGGAGAGGCTAATGTATATACAAAAAAAATAAGAATGCAGTCGGACTGGGTTCCTTTAATTAGAAACATGTCTATTATAACCACCAGACTATTTTATACATTATTTTGATATTAAACATAAATTTATAAAAAAACATTAGCACGCATATCCTTACATTTTGATGACCGAAGAACCATTTATTACACTACATATTTGTACATGAATTTTATATCGGATATCAATTCCATGTGTATCCTTACAGTTATTTAATGAAACATTTATTTTAATACTCTAACTATGTATACTATGTATATTCCAATAATATATTGATATCAGATATGATCTCCATTATATGACCCTGAGAAGTTTATTTTTACATTATTTGTATAGCAGATGAAACATTTACTCTAAGGCAGTACGATGCTGTTTTAATGTCACGTCAAATCTTTATCTTGTTAAGTCATTTCCATATCGGATGAAAATATTTGTTTTAGTAATATGTTTTTATGACATTTTTATATCAAGTCTGATCTATATGAATTATTTTGCTTTCAAATATAATATTTATCTTAATACCTTATTTCAATATCGTGATTTATTGAACATTATTTTACACTAGTAAATCTTTATTCTTGTTTATTCGGATCTTGTTCTGATGTGATGTGTGTTTTTGCTGATGCTATGTAGGTGTAGATACACCAGAGTGAATATAGCAGTATAGAAGGGGCCCCGATTGATACGACAGCTCAATTTAGATTTGTAAAAATATATTTGAGAAAAGATTGATTCAAAATGCAATCGAATTAAGATTAATTACATAATATTTAAATATCATATATTATCATTTTTGGAAAACAAATTATTCTTACATTTTTTTGAGGTCAAATATAGCATATATTGTGAAACAGTGTGTTGAAATTTATTATATTTTTGATGTTACGTGTGTCATTTGTCTTCACGGTTTTTTGATGATTCTGTCGACATCGGATGCCATGCGTCTATATAGCGACACGTTATGGACATATTGCTTTTAGATAGAAATAATGCAAAAGTATTTTGTAAAATCTTGGTGGATTCAAAACTTCACCAAATCAGAAAATAGGCTATTATACTTTGATAAATCAGTGTCTGATGTACGTATGTTACGGCTGAAGGCTACTTACATTATGTATTTACATGTGTTTAGAGACGGGACCTTCAGTTTTATTGATACATTTTTCTGGAATCGATAAAAAAAAACATATGGTGGTCGGCTGGGATCTTTCAGTGATTTGGCGCATTTTAACCAATTTCATCTGAAAATAACTTAGTAGAAGTAGATATGTAACGATAACATAAAACTGTAACCCAGAATACTATAGTTTGGATAAGTTTGATCTCGGAGAGTAAGCTTCCCATTGTTTAACCAAACTAACGGGGGTCTGTACCGTCCATTCTGTATTTTTAATAATTCTGAATCTTATTTGTGTTAAAACTGCATAAGCGAGGGACGATGAAACAATTAAAAGTTACCAGTTCCGTAATAAGGGCGATAACTCGGTTGGATATATCCGACACAAATATATATCATCGTTACCAGTTATTCGTTTATAAAGATATAAGAATTGTGCAACACAATGATCTATTATATATATAAGAAGATCAATCAGCTTATTTTATCATGTTTATACTGCATCCGATACCTCGAAATTCGATTTTTTTTCTTCAGTTCTTTTTATTGAAAGAAATACTTTTCCAAAGTCTTACATATTTCGCTGTAATCTCTTAGTCATTCTCTTAAAAAACCTAAAGCAGAACTATATTTTTTATATATATATTATCCCTTCATCCACAGCTAAGAAAAAATAATCCCAAACACTATTTCCTCGAACTCTTGTTACTGCTGTTGTAGTGCGCTTATTTGTACCTGTCATAAATGTTGAATTTGTTTTTTAATCTATTATTTTTTTATGGAACAACTCGACAAAAATTATTCAAATAAATAAAGTTCAGTATTTCAAAAATAAAGAAACCAATGAAAAGTGATACAATGTGGTCGTCTGCCGTAATCGACACGAGTTAATGAAGATCTATTAATTACTTTTTTTGTGTTCAAATCTAAGATTATATATTGTAAGTAAAATATCTTCTATGACAAAATTGTTATCTAACATATTCTTTTCATGAATCTTGAATGAAATAAGAAATGACTTAAAAGTTTTATTTGTGTATCCTTTGTGAACCAGGAGTCAGGCCACAACGCAATGACAAATATATGCATTCTTGAAATCCATCGTAGTCAAACATTTAAAATACTTTCATTCAATTATAAAAAATATATGAATTATTTATCCAGTGCTAAAGCATAGAAACAAATACGGATAAGTATGTGCTGAATTTCAGTTTGTTAACTGAGCAAGGAGTAAGGAAGATACTTTTTATCAATACTTCATATTTCACATGCTTCGAACCATATTTTCGGTGCATTTAGTTAAGTAACATTCGTTCACTATGATAGAGCACACATACATACCTGGGTATCTCGATTTTGGAAAATTTTATTGTTCATATTTTGCATACAATAAGGATTGTGTAATTGGCAAATCCTGTAAATGCCCTCTCTTTAAGTTATAAACTGTGCATACATATCATATCGATTGTAATTTAAAGGAATATGAAATTAATATTATTACGAAATTATAAATTATTTTTGGAGATTTTATTAGCGCTACGGGAGTCAAAAAGCTGCAAAAGTGTGAGAAAAAAATGTAATCAATCTCAATATATTGTTCGTTTGCTGTACTTCACAAACATGTCATACAAATCAGGTATATGGGTATTAGTAAACATAATTAACAGTATTATGTAACCAAATGACATGCCTATAACCTTCGCTTGGTAGCTTAGTTTGCATATATCTATAGAGGTGGAGATGTTTTTCCTCCATGATTACAAAACTTGAGGCATACACTCAAACAACTCATACTTATATATATTTCCGTGACCATAGCATGTATCACACTCTCATAGCCTTCATAACAATTTAATCGTACCTGGCTACATCGAAGTCGAATAGCCTGCATAACCCTTTCATCTTACCTGGCTACATCGTAGTCGAATAGCCTGCATAACACTTATATCTTACCTGGCTACATAGAAGTCGAATAGCCTGCATAACACTTATATCTTACCTGGCTACATTGGAGTCGAATTGAAATATTGGTTTGTCAAAAGCTTATACCAGTTAATTTAGTGTCGATAAATGGATAATCAAATGTTATCTCCAAAACAATACCTACCATGAATATAAACACCATATTAAGTTGTGATATAGATATAATTATATAATAACAGTAGTGAAATGATCCTTGCGGACGAGAAAATACCAGTCATTTTAAAAGAAGAAAACTCAACAAAACGTACTAAGTGCTTTTATCTTTTCCAGGAGATTCTTCAGATAATCAGATTTATATATACAATAGTATTATCCATGGTTTTGTTTCATTTTCATCAAGTTTTATTTGTATTGTTTCGCTTTTTATTTACATATGAACATATGATATATTAGCATACGACATTTTCAAATGTTACCATTTTAATTGTAATTTTCTTGCTCACACTATTGTGTGAACTATATCCATCTTGTATATGTTGGTCTGAATCGAAAGTATAATTTCGTTACCAAATCTGTATGCATTTTTTAAACTTTGATAAGGTAATAGATCCAGAAGATTATTACAACTTGTTTAAAGAATAGATATAATATCTACACATTGTTGACTTCGCAATGAATTCGTGCATCATTGTCTCCCTTTATCTAGTAAAAGTTATACAAACAGGAGCTGTCTGTAATCCTAACTCAAAGGCATAACGTTCTAAATTTCAACCATCGAGACATTTTTAAGTTTTAGTTACTTTTAAAGGTAGAATGCAAAATGTTATCCCATATATCCTTGTTTAGTCCCATTTATATTGTCCAAAACTATACGCATTGGCATACGCTTGATTAGAAAACAATAAAATGTTTGATATTTATTCCGTTTGGTGATTTTATTATTCAAATCGAAGGAAAATAAGGGTACTTGTCCGCTGTATTTTGGTGAAAATCTGACATTTGTCTTATTACTCATGACTGTCTCATAATACTTGTTTTTTAAATCCTTTTATTTCAACCATTACACAGAATTCCTTTTAGTTCCAATCCTTCATCAGGTCATTTATTATGTTCATTTCTATATTTAACAAATTTATACGATAAACGGATCAATTACATTAAAAGGTTATTTTGTCGTTATACTCATTCTATATAGGCATTGTTAGTATTGTATTAACATTTTTGTTTATGTTCTCATTTTCCCCGACTATGTAACAAGCTTTTGCACATATTCATACTGCAGTTAACTCATAATAGCAAGTCTGCACCTGATTTTAACATCGAAAGCGATTTCCCAGTTGATAAATATGGTAAATGGTAAAATTGTAATTTAATTAAAATATTCATGTTCAAATATGTCTTTCCTTTCTTAATATTTTTGACGCTAAAATGAGTCTTTTTAAAATAAATAAATAAAAACAAACGGTGTGTGGGGATTTCCATAGTGACATTAACATCCATTATTTATGTTCTTGTTGTATAAGGTTTGGTAGACCTCATCATGGAAATAACTGAGATATAACCACAACGCAATACATTGAGCTTATTGAACGTTGATACGTGATTATTGGCGTATTTAGAAGGCTGATATGCTTGGTATCGTTAGTATGTTAATGTAGCAATACAAACATTCCACTACATCTTGAATTATAAATTTTAGACAGAAATTAAAGCTTGCAAAAACCTCATATTAGAAATAATTCCTGATAATAACGTAATTCAGTTTTAGACAGTTGTTTCAAACTTGAATATTTCCTTCGCTACCTTGGTATCGAGATTGTTATTAGATTATTCAAAATAAGTCTTATACTTCAGACACGTGACGTTAACAAGTCTAACTCAAAGTTATAACTGCACAATTCGTCTTTTAAATATATTGATTATATTGAAATATATTGACAATCTGTCCTTGTTGATTATGTTTCAAGCATTTTCTCACCCTCGTTATATATTCTACAGAAATACAAACACATCGTTGGTTATTTTTTAAACAGTACAGTGTAAAATTGTTGCATTGTGATAATATTCGTTGTTTGCACGGTCACAGTGAGGCAGCAATAAATACTGCATTGTAAACTTGTGCCTTCTATACATTAACAAAGATTGTGTGTACCAACTTCATTATTTGAAAGAGTTTACCCATGAAAGTAATTACAAAGAATGTCAAATTTTTGAAAAGAACGGATTTTCTTTCCCGCTTTTTGTTGGTTCTGAAGATGATTCCAACTTCTTCTTGAAATGCTGGGCTTGCTTCCGTACGTGCAGAATATAGGCAATCAAAAGCAGGATGATAATACCCATCACTGTGAACATTATCCAAAAAGTCTTCATTCCATAACCACTTTCTGTAATAAAAACCACTATTGTAAGATACATGTAGGCACATTTTGTATACAAAAAGTACAAAAATTAACAATTATGAAAAAAATATAATATAAATATAAAAAATGAGAAATGTTAAATTTAAATATGAGAGTAACAATTTATCATACTATTTACTAAGTATTTATCTCAGGTACGTAGTTAACTGAAATATCGAAACTTAACTACATAGAGTAAACACTTAATATGACTTTAGATCTTTGATAGCTAGAATATGACAAAAACATTTTAGGTTTGCTACGTACCATCAGGGCCGATTTGTTTCACTTTGTTGACACTGTGGGTACTCTGATCCTGGTCACCACTCTGATGCTGGTCAACAAAGTCTTCACGAAAGGAAGAAGGATAGTCACGGCACACAGGAAATGATTTTGGAGGTGCTGGATGCATGTTGTATGAGCTATTGAGGACCATTCTCATTCCGAAGATTCCGTGCACTTGGATGTGACAATGAAATAGTCATACACCTGGGTTATCAGCCTTGATCCTGATAACAGCGTAGCCACCGCTAGGTATAATCAGTGTATCCTTTCGCGGAGGATTGATAAGATTCAATCCAGGGACGTTATTTCCAAGCCAACTAGGATTTCTCCATGAAGCGTCGTTACATAACCTTGTTGTCATGTCCCCACTTCCGCGACAATCGATGTCATTGTTTTGGGATATGAACTTTGAGGTAGTCATATTATAAGTAGCATATCCCATTTTCAGCACGTAAAATGAATAACCATGGAGGTGAACTGGATGGGCGTCACCTGTCCCTACCCCCATATTCATCAGTACAAGTTGCACTACATCGTTATGGGTAGTGGGAAGTGAAAATGTACATTTGCATGTTTTTTCCTCGCCGCAGTCTACGTTGTCGCATGTGGACGTTATCTCTAATGGCTGTGTAAGTGCAGACACTGTGGGATTCATAAACTCTCTTCCGTTTACTGACGCAACTTCATCAGGAAGAGCAAAGTTCAAATAGTGTTCTTTAAATGTGTCCAGAGATGTCGGTTCGGGCGCAGGGTCGTTGTCCGCAGCTGACCGAAGATGATCAAACCGTAAACAGTCGGTGTAATAGTCAGCAGGGAAGGTTGTAAAAGGACAATTAACAACTAAACATCTCTCAACAGGAGTGCATATTTTCCTAGTCGTTAAAGGGTATTGAGACACATCTGCACCATTGTAGCGGAGAACGGCCTCAGATTTATGTGCATTAACTTCTAGGGTTTCAGCTCTTATCCAGTAATTTCCAATGACTTGATTGGCATTAATGATGAAATCGTATCTTTCACCTGGGTTGATGATGAAAGATTCTACCTTCACTGGTTGGAAATCGTATCCGTCTGAAGCGACAAGAGTAATGGCATGATTGTCAATTGATATTCTAATGGGATATAGAGCTCCGACGTGGATAACCCTAAACCTGTAGTCCATTCCTTTTTCCACATGGACAACTGACAAAGGAGCACCATTATGTTGACCGGACTTGTTGTAATAACGGCTTCTACCATTGATTAGAACGGAAGTAACATAGAATGGGTCAAAAAGACCCCCGTCTACAGATTGCCTCAGTGGTTCTGGTACACGATTCACAAAAGTTCCAAGCAGCAATTTTTGGTGATCCATATCGGCTCCCCAGTTATGGTTCCAGTCTTGTACCGTCATAATCTGTTCCCTGATTGCTGATGTTCTCTCTCTAATGATGAATGCACCATTCATCCCTTTAGCTCGCTGATCACCGACATGGGAATGGTACCAGTACGTTCCTTTAGGTTCAGCAATGAAGTCATATGTGAACGTCTGTCCAGACAAGATTGGACATTGTGTCAAAAAAGGAACACCGTCCATCCAAGGGCGTCGTCTTTGAGGAATACCGTGCCAGTGTATAGTCACAGTATCCGACGTCATTTTGTTGACGACGTGAACTTTAAGTCTTTGTCCCTCATACACTATAATTGGAGGACCTGGGAGACTTTCGTTTGCTACAACAACCAGTCTGTTATCCTCCCAACCATCGGCAGTCATTACTTCATCCACTGGTATTTCTGTAGCTTGTGTCAGGTCGTCATATTTGTATAGTTTACCATTGGCTGGAAAGACTTGTTGTTCGGTAGGGTGCATCATGGTTAGCCTATGTTGGATCACCAGCGTGGTCTCACACAGCGTGGCGGACTTGTCACATTCATATTCAGAGCTGGGTAAGGCAAATGTCAATAGGACTGCAATGGTGAAAATGATAAATCCCATCTATAGAAAACAGAAATATATGTATACATGAACATGTTTATTAAGGTGAAATCACTTTCCTTTACCGGACAAAATCTATTAGATTGACAATTATCAAAACGCATGTCTGACGCATCTAAACTGGACGATGGATCGAATGTTTAGAAATCAGCAAGAGAGTCACATCTACATGGAAGCAAACGAGCCATCGTTATATAATCGTCGAGAGAAACTATTATAACATTATGCATTTAAATTATAATTACATTATTAAAATTGACTCACCCGTACTAAATCTAAATTATAAAACTGCATTTCAAACAAAACAACTATATTCAAACTATTGATATTCGAATTCCATCTCTTTTGAATATGGCCAAATTGATATCCACAATGTCCATATTTCTTAAATAATTGGTAAAACTATAAATGATAATTATCCATCATTTTATACTGATGTTTGAAAGATGATCATACTTTCACCCTGCCATGACTACAAAAGAAATGAGCTAACAAATGAAGCATCAATATTCTCTGCAAAAGCCCATGATACCAATCTCACTCTTAAACATATAACAAATACTGCACCGAAATGAGTTATATATTCTATCAATTTTAGACAGCTTTTACAATAGCCATTTAATGAATATATCAGTTAGGACAATATTAGCATTGTTAGATAATATTACTTCAAAGTGTCATATAGTTTTATGCTAGGTTCCAAGACATTTGGAAAAAACAATAATGGAAAGTGCATATCCAGATTGTGACAATAATTTCATTAGAGGAGTCTCCATCCTTTGAAACGTTTACATAATGGTTATGCAACTATGTAGAGGTGATTTAAGGAAACTTTAAGCATTCCGGTAGACTGCAGATATTAAAAAAAAATACACAAAAGAAAGAAGTTATCGCCAATCTTAATATTTTTCATTTTTTGGTGTGTGACATTGTTCGGAACATTAACAACAATATAAAAATGAAAAGAAGCATTGCTAACTAACCCTACACATATTTTATTTATCACAAAATATATAAATAACGCTACACAAAGTATTCTTATTGAAATTGTACGAATACAAGTGATTATCTAGAAGCTAAAGACAAACAGGATACACCTTTAACACTGCATTTATAATAACTATTTACTCGACAGAGCGTAACTCGTTCTATACCGAAAATCGTAGCGACCTCGAATTTGTGAACTGGTGTAAGTACGCGATGTGCACATATGTGGTCGGTACACAAAACGCGTCAGTCCGTATTCCATGCGCTTCATATATGACCTTCGTGAAGTCGTCTGGTCTCATGTCAGTTCTTTTTATGAGTCAGTTTTTGCCTTTTTATCGGCATCTATATTTTTATATACGTGTGGTTTCGCATTTCACAGTTAAGTCTCGATATCAGATGTTGACATATCATCGTCACGCAGGTGTACGATTGTTTACCCGGTGTTTCTGTAATTTATACTACGGTATTGAAATGCCCGATACGCAATACGGAAATGACGACAATTAATCACCACCACCTGTTGATTAGGAATTTGATTTTGTTTATTTCAAGCCGCGGATATAAACCTGTTATAAGATTAGAACGGCAAACTATTTAGAATAAATATGTTGGTAAATTGAACTCTATAAGGCATGTCATTGGTGAAAGCATGTCGTAATTGTAGAGAAATACATAGAGACGACGTTGTGCTTGCCCGTACCCGACTGAGCCCTTCATGCATTAAGTGATCTTATACATATTCATTGAAACTCGAACTTTCAAGAGATATTTATATTTTCATGTTACAGTCCCTATCTTCTAGCCTAGACATGTCCTCGTCTATTATATGACCTGTGTCAGCTTTATTGTCCCTATCCACCAAGCTAAATATGTACTAGTCAATCACATGGTCTGGGTAAGTTTATTGTCCCTATCCACTAGTCTGAACATGTACTAGTCTACCACATGGTGTATGTCAGGTTTTTGTCCCTATCCACCAGCCTGAACATGAATTGGTCTACCACATGGTCTGTGTCAGGTTCATGCCCTATCCACCTGTCTAAACATGTACTAGTCTATCGCATGGTCTGTGTCAGGTTATTGTCCCTATCCACCAAACTAAACATGTACTAGTCAATCACATGCTCTTCGTCAGGTTATTGTTCCTATCCAACAGTCTCAACATTTACTAGTCAATCACATGGTATATGTCAGGTTATTGTCCCTATCCACTAGTCTGAACATGTACCTGGCTATCACATGGTCTGTGTCAGGTTATTGTCCCTATCAAACAGACTAAACATGGACTAGTCAATCACATGGTATATTTCAGGTTACTGTACCTATCCACTAGTCTGAACATGTATTAGTCAATAAAATGGTCTGTGTCAGGTCATTGTCCCTATCCAACAGTCTGAACATGAACTAGTCAATCACATGGTATATGTCAGGTTATTGTCCCTATCCACCAGTCTGAACATGAACTAGTCTACCACATGGTATATATCAGGTTATTGTCCCTATCCACTAGTCTGAACATGTACCCTGGCTTTCACATGGTCTGTGTCAGGTTCATGTCCCTATTCACCTGTCTAAACATTTACTAGCCTATCGCATGGTCTGTGTCGGGTTATTGTCCCTATCCAACAGACTAAACATGGACTTGTCAATCACATGGTCTGTGTTAGGTCATTGTCCCTATCCTCCAGCCTGAACATGAACTAGTCTACCACATGGTATATGTCAGATTATTGTCCACATCTACAAGCCAAAACATGTACTAGTCTATCACATGGTATATGTCAGGTTATTGTCCCTATCCAACAGTCTGAATATGTACTAGTCTATCACATGGTCTGTGTCAGATTATTGTCCCTATCCTCAAGCCTGAACATGAACTAGTCTACCACATGGCATATGTCAGATTATTGTCCACATCTACAAGCCGAAACATGTACTAGTCTATCACATGGTATATGTCAGATTATTTTCCCTATCCACAAGCCTGAACATGAACTAGTCAATCACATGGTATATGTCAGGTTATTGTCCCTATCCAACAGCCTGAACATGAACTAGTCTACTACATGGTATATGTCAGATTATTGTCCCTATCCACAAGCCTGAACATGAACTAGTCTATCACATGGTCTGTGTCAGATTATTGTCCCTATCCACAAGCCTGAACATGTACTAGTCTATCACATGGTATATGTCAGATTATTGTCCCTATCCACAAGCCTGAACATGAACTAGTCAATCACATGGTATATGTCAGGTTATTGTCCCTATCCAGCAGTCTAAACATGAACTTATCTACCACGTGGTATATGTCAGGTTATTGTCCACATCTACAAGCCAAAACATGTACTAGTCTATCACATGGTCTGTGTCAGATTATTGTCCCTAGCCTCCAGCCTGAACATGAACTAGTCTATCCCATGGTCTGTGTCAGATTATTGTCCCTATCCTACAGCCTGAACATGAACTAGTCTACCACATGGTATATGTCAGGTTATTGTCCCCATCTACAAGCCAAAACATGAACTAGTCTATCACATGGTATATGTCAGGTTATTGTCCCTATCCAACAGCCTGAACATGAACTAGTCTACCACATGGTATATGTCAGGTTATTGTCCACATCTACAAGCCTGAATATGAACTAGTCTACCACTTGGTAGATGTCAGGTTATTGTCCACATCTACAAGCCTAAACATGTACTAGTCTATCACATGGTATATGTCAGGTCATTGTCCCTATCCTCCAGCCTGAACATGAACTAGTCTACCACATGGTATATGTCAGATTATTGTCCACATCTACAAGCCAAAACATGAACTAGTCTATCACATGGTATATGTCAGGTAATTGTCCCTATCCAACAGTCTGAACATGTACTAGTCTATCACATGGTCTGTGTCAGATTATTGTCCCTATCCAACAATCTGAACATGTACTAGTCTATCACATGGTCTGTGTCAGATTATTGTCCCTATCCTCCAGCCTGAACATGAACTAGTCTACCACATGGTATATGTCAGATTATTGTCCACATCTACAAGCCAAAACATGTACTAGTCTATCACATGGTATATGTCAGGTTATTGTCCCTATCCAACAGCCTGAACATGAACTAGTCTACCACATGGTATATGTCAGATTATTGTCCCTGTCGACAAGCCTGAACATGAAATAGTCTATCACATGGTCTGTGTCAGATTATTGTCCCTATCCACAAGCCTGAACATGTACTAGTCTACCACATGGTATATGTCAGGTTATTGTCCACATCTACAAGCCTGAACATGAACTAGTCTACCACTTGGTAGATGTCAGGTTATTGTCCACATCTACAAGCCTAAACATGTACTAGTCTATCACATGGTATATGTCAGGTTATTGTCCCTTCCACCAGACTAAACATGTACTAGTCAATCACATGGTATATGTCAGGTTATTGTCCCTATCCAACTGTCTGAACATGTACTACTCAATCACATGGTATATGTCAGATTATTGTCCCTATCCATCTGTCTGAACATGTACTAGTCTATAGCATGGTCTGTATCAGGTTATTGTCCATATCCACTAGCCTAAACATGTACTAGTCAATCACATGGTCTGTGTCAGCTTATTGTACCTATCAAATAGTCTGAACATGTATTAGTCAATCAAATGGTCTGTGTCTTGTTATTGATATCCATATACACTAGCCTAAACATGTATAGTCAATAACATGGTCTGTGTCAGGTTATTGCCCTTATCCAACAGTCTGAACATGTACTAGTCAATCACATGGTATATGTCAGATTATTGTCCCTATCCATTAGTCTGAACATGTACTTGGCTATCACATGGTCTGTGTTTGGTTCATGTCCCTATCCACCAGCCTAAACATGAAATAGTCAATCACATGGTCTGTGTAAATTTATTGTCATTATCCAACAGCCTGAACATACACTAGTCTACCACATGGTCTGTGTCAGATTATTGTTCCTATCTACCAGCCTGAAAATGAACTAGTCTACCACATGATTTATGTCAGGTAATTGTCCTAAATATGTACTAGTTAATTACATGGTTAATGTCAGGTTATTGTCCATATTCACTAGTCTGGACATGTACTAGTCTATCGCATGGTCTGTGTCAGGTTATTGTCCCTTCCACCAGACTAAACATGCACTAGTCAATCACATGGTCTGTGGCAGGTTATTGTCCCTATCCAACTGTCTGAACATGTACCTGGATATCACATGGTCTGTGTTTGGTTAATGCCCCTATCCATCAGCCTAAATATGAACTAGTCTTCCACATGGTTTATGTCAGGTTATTGTCCCTATCCACTAGTTTGAACATGTACTTGGCTATCACATGATTTGTGTCGGGATATTGTTATCCATATACACTAGCCTATACATGTACTTGGCTATCACATGGTCTGTGTTTGGTTAATGCCCCTATCCACCAGCCTAATTATGAATAGTCTTCACATGGTCTGTGTCAGATTATTGTCCCTATCTACCAGCCTGAAAATGAACTAGTCTACCACATGGTATATGTCAGGTTATTGTCCCTATCCACCAGCCTGAACATGTAATACTCTATCACATGATCTATTACATGTTATTGTGACCTTGAATGTAAGCTGATGCCACCGTTGCATGCAACAGGTACAATATCGTTAAACTCATCCACTTCATACGGTTCAAGAATGTAGGTCAAATTTTCACTTCGCTAGGCATTAAGCAAACAACAAACAAGAAGTATGGCTCAATTGCCTCTCCATTGGTCTTTTGTAAAATTTTGCATATTTGACCTACATAGCTGTTCCAAACTTGTCAGCCTTGATTCCAGCTTGTTATAAGTCAATTATTTGAATATTTATTTGATGGAATTAAAAGAGAATAGTGTATTCCAAATGGAAATACTACACACATATCGCAATATATCTATCATAAAGAATAGATCAGTGACCTTGATGTTTGTAGTTTTGCCATTGAATTGTCCCAGATACCCTATCTTGTATATGAACTAACATGAAGGTCAGTTTAAGTATTTTTTTGAAATCGTCATTTGTTACCTTAATCGTATCCCATAGTGAGAACCTGGTGTTGATATTTGAAATAAAAGTAAAAGTCTATACATAAATTTAAGAGTTAATCTTTTGCAGTGAATGCATTTTGAAATATTGCTTATGGAATTATCAGAATATATCTTAACATTGGCCATTTTGAATATTCGATCAATTTACAAAATAAGTTTTGACAACTTGAAATCAATATCGAAATGAAATTCTTTTCTCACAAGATTGAAATGATCCTTAAATCCGGAAACCTGATACCCTGAAGGTAATTTCTATTATCCATAACCTTGTTTTTAAATTATATTGATGAAGGCGTTCTCTTACCATGTTCCCAAATAGAAAACCTTTGAACATATTATGACCTTTATATACCTGAAGATGCTCAGTTTTAATGTGCCATAGTTTAGACCCTATAATAATGCTCTAGCCTTTCGTATCGGAAGGTGTCCCCTTATTATGTTCCCATGAGTTAAACCAATACTAAATAAATACTTTAACTGTATATCGGTAGACATTCGCCTGTAATGCTCCCCAAATGTAGTTTCATAGTTTCAAATAGTTACATATTTGTACAGTATAGGATATAAAATAAACATCAAACTCTCTAAACCAAGATTGTATTTACATGAACTGTCATCTTTTTAGAGTTTACTCATATCAAATATCCTTTGAAATATGTTACCTTGAAAGATTTTGTTAATTAAGCATTTTCTTTAAAGTCTTGTTTGCAGTCATTTTGGGACAAGGTGGTATATGTTTGACAAGTCAGTTGCAAGGTTAGGTCTGTTGCACGATTTTCATTGTAAGACAAACCATTTGTTTACCTAAGTTATTTGTTGTTTAACTATCACTTGGTTGTCATTGGTTGCGTGTTTGCTGCATGATAAATTGTTAAATGATATTGTATTACAGCAAAACATGTGTAGTATTTTTTTGAAATGTGCAACGTCTAATGTTTTATGTATAAAACCAACTAAAAATGTCGATAGCTAGTTCGTTCCTATAGTTCACTGTACAGGTTAAAATGAAATATGCAGAGTTTGAGTACAGGTACCAGTAACGTACAATTGTCAAAAGGTACTATAGAGCTAATGGATAACACAAAATATACCACAACATTAACGGACAAGGACAATCTATACAACAGCATGAACGAACCAGGACAAAATAGTCACAGAATCAATAGAAAAGGACAAAATATATCGTAACATTAACAGACAAAGCATACCACAGCATCACCAGAAAAGGACAAAATAAACCACAGCATTGACAGACAAGGACAAAATATACCACAGAATCAACAGACAAGGACAAAATAAACCACAGCATCAACAGACAAGGACAAAATAAACCACAGCATTGACAGACAAGGACAACATAAACCACACCATTAACAGACAAGGACAATCTATTCAACAACATGAACGGACCAGGATAAAATAGTCACAGCATCAATAGAAAAGGACGAAATATCTCGTAACATTAACAGACAAAGTATACCACAACATTAACGGACAACGAAAACATATACGACAGCATCCACAGAAAATGACACAATATATCACAACAATAACAAACAAAGAATACCACATCATCAACAGACATGGACTAAGTACACCAATGCATTAACAGACAAGGACAAATCAAACCACATCGTTGACACACAAGGACAAAATATACCACAACATTAACAGAGCAGAACAAACTATAACACAGCATCAACAGACAAGGACAAAATAACCACAGCATCAAAAGACAAGGACAATCTATAACAGAGTATCAACAGACAAGGGCAAACTATAACAAAGTATCAACAGATAGGACAAACTATAACACAGCATCAACAGATAGGACGAACTATAACACAGCATCAACAGATAGGACAAACTATAACACAGCATCAACAGATAGGACAAACTATAACACAGCATCAACAGATAGGACAATCTATAACACAGTATCAACAGACAAGGACAAACTATAACACGGCATCAACAGAGAAGGACAAAATAACCACAGCAAAAACACACAAAGGCAAAATATACCACAGCATCAACAGAAAAGGAAAAAAATATCAAAATATTAACAGACAAGGACAAAGTATATCAAAGAATTAACAGACAAAGTATACCACAGCATCAACAGACAAGGGTAAAGTATACCACCACATCAACAGAAAAGGACAAAAAAATCAAAAGATTAACAGACAAGGACAAAGTATACGAAAGCATTAACAGAAAAGGACAATATATACCACAGCACCAACAAACAGCGACAAAGGATAACAAACATGAATAGACAAGGATTAAATATATCACAACATCAATAGAAAAAGACAAAACATACCACAACATTAACAGAAAAGGACAAAACAAAAACAAAATAAGACAAAATAGACTACACCATCGACAGACAAGGACAAAATATATCACAAAATTAACATTCAAAGACAAATATAAAACAACATGTATAGGGCAAGTATACCAAAGCACAAACAGGCAAGGACAATTTATACCACAACATAACAGACAATGACAAGATGAGCCAGAACAACGTCTACCAACAAGGGCCAAATAAATAACAACATCAGCAGAAAAGGACAAAATAAACAATAGCGACAAATATAAAGCCAAAGAATACTGCCGCGTCAACACACAGGGACAAAATGTACAAAGCGTCGGAAAACGATGCTGGGATTATTTTTAGATTAATCGGCATGCATTTGAAACCATTATACTATACACTTACTTTGTGTAGAGTTTTATGTTCACGCAACTGTCAAAGTCATATCAAGACAGTGTCCACAGCTTTAATTTACCATGTCGTGTGAGTAATTTGCGGCATTCGCGAAATGTATATAGACGTTTTCTCATACATATCCAGTCTGGTTGACATTTAAACACAAATTTAGTTCGTAAAGATGAAATTTGAAACTTGTCGGTTGGTGAGACGGATACGTGCACTTTTTCTGTATAGCTTCTCTCCAATCAACAGATCAACCAATAAAAAACACCCCAAACTAATAATAGCACAAGGAAATTTAAGGATATAGATAAAAATGTCGCCAACAGTGTAAAATGTTTGTCTGGTTTTTAATCTTCTTTCTTATTTCCAATTACACAGCTTAGTGATACTTATCACCTCCATGATATATTGTGAAACGCAAAACAATATTTTGCACGTGTAATTATAGCAATGATCTGGAAAACCAATTGCTCAAATCACCTCAGACAAACAAGGGAGTCGGCTCATATAACATTTTGTTTCTACGAATGTTGATTTATAAATAAATATAGCTGTATGGCCTTTCGTGTTGGTCTTTGTTTGTAATATTGAATGCGATTGATAAGTAGAATGAGGAAAGCAGGACACACACGGGTGTGTGTGCCCTAAAATAGGTCATATATGTTACATAAAGAAATCCACACCGTTATCATGAATTATGTACGAACATTACAACAAATGATATTCTGAGCTACTTGTGTTGTTATTTGCAAGATTAAGTATGAGCCAATTAGAATATAGCACCAGTGATTGTAGAACAAAAATAAAATCAATACGGTGGCAGAGTAAAAAGCTTTTGAGTTGTTTTGATTAAAAAAAATATAGACAAACAAGTTAGTTGGCTAAAATAATAAGTTTTTTCACCTGTCGTAACTTTCAATAGGATTCAAAAACGTTGCACCAAACAGAAAACATTTAAATCACATACATGGCTTAATTAACTCCAAAATACGAAATGTATGTGGTACTTTTACACACGTTCTTGTTATTTATTGAATCTTAAATGAACCGATCTATATAAGTATTCTAGATTAAGTAAATATTGCTGAAACTAATTAGGATAGTGTAAATAAAAGTAAACCTACCTTCCGTAGTAGTCAGTACAGCTCGGTACAGTCGTTTACCACTAAGTTTACTCTTACGAAAGGATCCAATGCATGCCATGTGCTGAATGTGAAACGAAGCGTGGGTCACGTGTGTACTGCAAGTGGCTGGAGGGGTGTAAGTTCCAGTCCGTCGATTCCCAGCAAACATGTAAAGGGTGCATGGCAAATCTGTTGAAGAGCTAGTTAACGACAAAATAATTGATTGCCAGTACCAGAAATTGTATAATTTTCATCCTCATTCAATTTCACGGTTTTCACTTGACTGCCTTAATTCATTCATAATCATATCCAGATATGAAAATATTGTGTATTCAGATACTGTTGACCCCCTAGTCATCACTGTCCGTCATACTACTGATCTCTCTCCGGACCTAAGTAAATCTCGATTTCGAATTTAACCAAGTAGTACTCCGCACAATTTTTTTCTGACATAACAAGAACATTTATTCTCCCACAACCACTATGGATTTCCTCACTCCAGACTCATCGAACAATCCTGCTAGGATTTGGTAAAACAATTTGGGTAACACCCTGGGCAGTATTTCATTGGTCAATTTTCTAATTATGACGTCACGTAACAATGCTTTGCAACGTCATAATTTACAAATTTGAATATATCAAATAACCAAAAAATGGGTAAATAAAACATCAGCGAAATTAGCATATGTATTAAAGGGACATCACCGTGCAGACATGTTTTCATTCAAATACTACATGAACATATCAAGGGAGTCTCCTTATGAAAAATAACGGTCGGATTTGGCTGAAATATATTCATAAAAATTAATAATTTTAAGATAATTATCGGGATTTCTACCTGTCTGACTAACGTTTTGTTCAAGGATTTTCCTCTTCTAGCGCTACGCATAGCACACCATTTCATTGTAAAAAATGACTGGCCGTGGGAAGTTAGCGAGAGAAAACCGTTACCGCTTCAGCTACATGTACGAAGCGAAAAGTTGACAAATGTTCCAAAGATGGCGCAAGGATTACGTTACAGAAGCATAATTGCAGGTGGGAAGTATTCAAAGGAGAAAATAACTGCCCTAGCAGTTAGTACGGTTCATGTATTCTTCCGGATAGCCGGTATAAAGCTGAAATGGAGTCGACAGAAATGCTTTTTATGTTATGAATAAATATCTAAATATATTAACCTCGCTAGTATCTTTGTCTAAGTTGGATCACAGATGAATTTATTTTGTTATGGTAATGTATCGGAGTGAGTTTACTTTGTGTTTCTATATACAGTAGTTTATGCGACTGGAAGGGAAAAATGACTGGTTAGTTTGATTTTGCTATGGGGCCCTTCAAGAGGTAACTGTACATGTTGTGATGTCCTCTCCGCTGTCGGTACTCGGGGTCGAATGACATACGTGCGCTATTAGATTTACATAATTTACAATAGTCCCGAGTTCAGTTAAATGGTATGATTTAATTATATTGCTGAAATAAACAATTTTGTATTCACATGCAAGATTTAAATATATGAAAATGACGGTTCAAGATGAATAACTGAGGAATGAGAACCTACTTATAGTAAAGAGGATCGCATAACAAAAATACTTTTAATCGTAATGTTTTAACAGTTTTCACATGATGTTGACTTAGAATGCATGATCATGCATCAACTTTTTGTCAAAAAAATGTTTCGGACAAAAGAAACTGATTAAAGAAAGAAAAGTTGTCTCAACATAAAAAGGGTCCATTAACAAGAATGCTTTCATATCTGTAAAGTATTGAAAACATATCATTATCAAGCACCTCAACACGTTCCATATCTGACACATACTCTGTACACGTAGTGGTTTTGTCAGAAATGTTAATTGTTTGTGATGGCTTATATGACTTACTAAGTGTTAACGTATGAAGACAGTGACAGTGGGAAAGAGAGCAAACATGGATATATATATATGCATGGTCTAGAAAAAAAGGCCATTTCTCTCTTTTGTGATACTTGACAATGCATATATACACTTTATGAAAACATTTTAAATAGGATATTCGTCTCGTTGATATTCCATTTTACAGAAAGGTTTGTCCCATGATTGAAGGAAGGTGTTCAGCCCTGTATCCATTTGTACCGGTCACATTCCGGTAATAGATATTTCCTGGTATTTATAACTAATGCCGGGAGGCCAACACATATTTCTACATTTTAATTTTGAATTATAGCATGTGTGCAATTAACATCTGATGATGAAAAATTACCGCTTAGGGAATTCAATAAGTTTCAACACGGACATGGAAATCATGTTACTTGGTTTCATAGTGCGGTAAGAAGTTGCAGTTGCCTAACGGCCCCCTCACTGGGGCCCCATTGGAAACTTTGCATCTCTGTCAAACCACCTGTTAACTGCCTCGTTTCAAAACCGTTAGGTGACGTTATTGGTACTACTGGTCAAACTGGACATTTGGAACGGACTATATACATGGGGATAGCAAGGTAAGATAAGTGGACGTGCATACAACACAAACATTCATTAAAAACAATATTCTCCTTTACAAGTTTATTAAACCACCATTGTATTCACCAAGGGGTGATATGTCTCTGCTCAAATGAAAACACACAAACAATTGTCATTTAACATAATTACTCACTATTCTGTACAGACGTTTATATGATTGAGTGTCACGAATCACAGTACTCACTATATACGTAAATAAACTGCTTGAAAAGCAATGTCCAGTCCTCACGTGGTAAAGGATAAATACAGGTTCCCCTGATAATGATTGGATATCGTGCATCTGCAATAGACACGTCTACTTATCTTTTTTTATGAAAAACTCTGAGAAAATAGATTTGCATAATTAAAAATACCAGCTCTTACATTACAATAAATCACATTTTAAATAAATCACCACTTCCTAGGGAATGTCCATGTATTGACCGATCTCTATAGATAAGGGGAGACAACCTTGACAATTATCGTCAAAATAACGCGGAATGGTAGACGTAATGAGAAAAAAATTGGCACTTTTTTCGTTGATGTGAACCATATTTCATGTAATAAAGCAATATCATAGCAGGAATATTTTGTTAACATTCATAAAGTGTCTTGAACACATCCCCGTTCTTTACAGCATTAACATGAAAAAAGTTACGCATATTTTGTGTTAAAGCGTACTAGTGCCCATATATATAAGCCTCAGAAATATTATTATCTATTTATATGGATACTAAAGACATACATACGTTTCGTTTTTATCCGCAGACTTTTGTATACATTTTACAATACAATTTTGTGCTTTGAAAACTACCTACCTATGGTTCAAATTCATATAACACAGGGATCACACGATGCCAGCTAATAGTATACTGAATAAAAAAAAATAAAAAACGGGTTCGTTTGTAAGATTAACTACTTAGATTTCGTCCTTTTTAACTCAATTATAATGTTTTTATTTCATAGGTGCAAGCGTGCGAAATCTTGGTAATTGAAAAACAAACCCACATTTTCTTCCAGAAATGTTTAGTCCGTGAGATAGTTGGAAACAAATAATCTTCATAATTTCTAGAACAAGAAATGTTAAATATTTTCAAGGAATTGTCATTGATTTAGAGTCCTACATGCATATATATTTCAAGGTGAGGATGTAATATGTTACATAAACTACCAAAGAAATAACATTTCCAAGTCATCGTGTCATCTGTTGCCGACAGTTGCGGCAAGTAAGCAATGTTAACACTTTCGTATGCTGCTGTATTTTATGACATTCTTAGGAAGAGAGAAGAGAGAAAAGAGAGACATTTCAGTTACATTAAAAAACAAAACATTTTACTGTTAGATACGGCTCTATATATCTCTGGTCAAAGTCATCTCTCTTACTGATAGTATACTATCGTCTCCTAGCATCTCCATTTTACAGGTTAATATAGAGTCGACGTCTCACGCCTCAGAGAGCGCGATCGCGAAGGAACACGATGGTTTCTCTTGTCATCGCAATCTTTCGTGATTTAATTTTGACGACCCCCTCCCCCCGGCAAAATTGGTAATCATTAAGACTTTTGAAGATCTTTCACGCATCGCGTATGTGTTACACTTAATGTGAAGAGATATGTGTGTCGATGATAGGAATTGTTTCAAGCTGCCATAATGACAGAAGGATGCTTTTGAGTTGTGTTTTAATATTTGTCTTTGTAGACATGTACTATATCGAACTGATATGACAGAAGGTTGCTATTGAGTTTCGTTTTAATATTTGTCTTTGTAGGCATGTACCATATCAAACTGATAAAATGTCGATGATAGGAATTGTTCCAAGCTGTCATAATGACAGAAGGATGCTTTTGAGTTGTGTTTTAATATTTGTCTTTGTAGACATTTACCATATCGAACTGATAAAATGTCGATGATAGGAATTGTTTCAAGCTGCTATAATGACAGAAGGTTGCTATTGAGTTTCGTTTTAATATTTGTCTTTGTAGACATGTACCATATCGAACTGATTAAATGTCGATGATAGGAATTGTTTCAAGCTGTCATAATGACAGAAGGATGTTTTTGATTTTTGTTTTAATATTTGTCTTTGTAGACATTTACCATATCGAACTGATAAAATGTCGATGATAGGAATTGTTTCAAGCTGCCATAATGACAGAAGGATGCTATTGAGTTTTGTTTTAATATTTGTCTTTGTAGACATGTACAATATCGAACTGATAAAATATCGATGATAGGAATTGTTTCAAGCTGCCATAATGACAGAAGGATGCTATTGAGTTTTGTTTTAATATTTGTCTTTGTAGACATGTACCATATCGAACTGATAAAATGTCGATGATAGGAATTGTTTCAAGCTGCCATGCTGACAGAAGGATGCTATTGAGTTATGTTTTAATATTTGTCTTTGTGGACATGTACCATATCGAACTGATAAATGTCGATGATAGGAATTGTTTCAAGCTGCCATAATGACAGGAGGATGCTTTTGATTATTGTTTTAATATTTGTCTTTGTAGACATTTACCCTTTCGAACTGATAAAATATCGATGATAGGAATTGTTTCAAGCTGCCATAATGACAGAAGGATGCTATTGAGTTTTGTTTTAATATTTGTCTTTGTAGACATGTACCATATCGAACTGATAAAATGTCGATGATAGGAATTGTTTCAAGCTGCCATAATGACAGAAGGATGCTATTGAGTTTTGTTTTAATATTTGTCTTTGTAGACATGTACCATATCGAACTGATAAAATGTCGATGATAGGAATTGTTTCAAGCTGCCATAATGACAGAAGGATGCTATTGAGTTTTGTTTTAATATTTGTCTTTGTAGACATGTACCATATCGAACTGATAAAATGTCGATGATAGGAATTGTTTCAAGCTGCCATAATGACAGAAGGATGCTATTGAGTTTTGTTTTAATATTTGTCTTTGTAGACATGTACCATATCGAACTGATAAAATGTCGATGATAGGAATTGTTTCAAGCTGCCATAATGACAGAAGGATGCTATTGAGTTTTGTTTTAATATTTGTCTTTGTAGACATGTACCATATCGAACTGATAAAATGTCGATGATAGGAATTGTTTCAAGCTGCCATAATGACAGAAGGATGCTATTGAGTTTTGTTTTAATATTTGTCTTTGTAGACATGTACCATATCGAACTGATAAAATGTCGATGATAGGAATTGTTTCAAGCTGCCATAATGACAGAAGGATGCTATTGAGTTTTGTTTTAATATTTGTCTTTGTAGACATGTACCATATCGAACTGATAAAATGTCGATGATAGGAATTGTTTCAAGCTGCCATAATGACAGAAGGATGCTATTGAGTTTTGTTTTAATATTTGTCTTTGTAGACATGTACCATATCGAACTGATAAAATGTCGATGATAGGAATTGTTTCAAGCTGCCATAATGACAGAAGGATGCTATTGAGTTTTGTTTTAATATTTGTCTTTGTAGACATGTACCATATCGAACTGATAAAATGTCGATGATAGGAATTGTTTCAAGCTGCCATAATGACAGAAGGATGCTATTGAGTTTTGTTTTAATATTTGTCTTTGTAGACATGTACCATATCGAACTGATAAAATGTCGATGATAGGAATTGTTTCAAGCTGCCATAATGACAGAAGGATGCTATTGAGTTTTGTTTTAATATTTGTCTTTGTAGACATGTACCATATCGAACTGATAAAATGTCGATGATAGGAATTGTTTCAAGCTGCCATAATGACAGAAGGATGCTATTGAGTTTTGTTTTAATATTTGTCTTTGTAGACATGTACCATATCGAACTGATAAAATGTCGATGATAGGAATTGTTTCAAGCTGCCATAATGACAGAAGGATGCTATTGAGTTTTGTTTTAATATTTGTCTTTGTAGACATGTACCATATCGAACTGATAAAATGTCGATGATAGGAATTGTTTCAAGCTGCCATAATGACAGAAGGATGCTATTGAGTTTTGTTTTAATATTTGTCTTTGTAGACATGTACCATATCGAACTGATAAAATGTCGATGATAGGAATTGTTTCAAGCTGCCATAATGACAGAAGGATGCTATTGAGTTTTGTTTTAATATTTGTCTTTGTAGACATGTACCATATCGAACTGATAAAATGTCGATGATAGGAATTGTTTCAAGCTGCCATAATGACAGAAGGATGCTATTGAGTTTTGTTTTAATATTTGTCTTTGTAGACATGTACCATATCGAACTGATAAAATGTCGATGATAGGAATTGTTTCAAGCTGCCATAATGACAGAAGGATGCTATTGAGTTTTGTTTTAATATTTGTCTTTGTAGACATGTACCATATCGAACTGATAAAATGTCGATGATAGGAATTGTTTCAAGCTGCCATAATGACAGAAGGATGCTATTGAGTTTTGTTTTAATATTTGTCTTTGTAGACATGTACCATATCGAACTGATAAAATGTCGATGATAGGAATTGTTTCAAGCTGCCATAATGACAGAAGGATGCTATTGAGTTTTGTTTTAATATTTGTCTTTGTAGACATGTACCATATCGAACTGATAAAATGTCGATGATAGGAATTGTTTCAAGCTGCCATAATGACAGAAGGATGCTATTGAGTTTTGTTTTAATATTTGTCTTTGTAGACATGTACCATATCGAACTGATAAAATGTCGATGATAGGAATTGTTTCAAGCTGCCATAATGACAGAAGGATGCTATTGAGTTTTGTTTTAATATTTGTCTTTGTAGACATGTACCATATCGAACTGATAAAATGTCAATGATAGGAATTGTTTCAAGCTGCCATAATGACAGAAGGATGCTATTGAGTTTTGTTTTAATATTTGTCTTTGTAGACATGTACCATATCGAACTGATAAAATGTCGATGATAGGAATTGTTTCAAGCTGCCATAATGACAGAAGGATGCTATTGAGTTTTGTTTTAATATTTGTCTTTGTAGACATGTACCATATCGAACTGATAAAATGTCGATGATAGGAATTGTTTCAAGCTGCCATAATGACAGAAGGATGCTATTGAGTTTTGTTTTAATATTTGTCTTTGTAGACATGTACCATATCGAACTGATAAAATGTCGATGATAGGAATTGTTTCAAGCTGCCATAATGACAGAAGGATGCTATTGAGTTTTGTTTTAATATTTGTCTTTGTAGACATGTACCATATCGAACTGATAAAATGTCGATGATAGGAATTGTTTCAAGCTGCCATAATGACAGAAGGATGCTATTGAGTTTTGTTTTAATATTTGTCTTTGTAGACATGTACAATATCGAACTGATAAAATGTCGATGATAGGAATTGTATCAAGCTGCCATAATGACAGAAGGATGAATTTGAGTTTTGTTTTAATATTTGTCTTTTTGGACATGTACAATATCGAACTGATAAAATGTCGATGATAGGAATTGTTTCAAGCTGCCATAATGACAGACGGATGCTATTGAGTTTTATATTAATATTTTTCTCTGTAGACATGTACCAAATCGAACTGATAAAATGTCGATGATAGGAATTGTTTCAAGCTGCCATAATGACAGAAGGATGCATTTGAGTTTTGTTTTAATATTTGTCTTTGAAGACGTGTACAAGCTGGCCTTTTGGGTGATGTTTCCGGTGATGCTGGTTGTAATACTCCTTACTGTTGCCTATATCGTATACCTTCGAAAACAAAATCAGAAGCTCACAAGAGTATCGGTAGCCGGCACAGAGATAAGCAGAAGAACTTAAACTGTGTCGTAAATTGATAACTTTTATTTTTATATCCTTGGAAGTACTACAAATTGTTTAAAACAATGTGAATTGGTTTATTCTACTTTTTTTACCTAATGTGTTATTCCCTATCTCACATGGAAATATGCTATTCATGTGTGTGATACGAAGGTAATTGTTTTTGATTTTGCTCATAAGAGTGCCTTGTGGTTTTGTTGTCACTGCCCGAGTTCTTGATGTGATGACGTGATATCACCTCGATTTTACCTAGATTAACATTGCGGGCGTCGTCTTAGAAACAGAAGACGCTTACCCTTTCCGAACACATGGTGTTATTCTTCTTGTGCTTTTTCAAGGGTTTCGATTTCGAATTATGGTTTTGTTCTTAATTGAAATACAAAGTTGGATGTTCACGATTGTACAGCGTGTCACGCAAAGCTCTCAAGACTATTCCGAAAGATCACCATTAAAGCTAAATTCAAATTGCTTAAATTCAAATTCTGTCTATTGCTTGTCCGAAGCATTATTCCAATTGGCTTGGTTTCTTAATGAAGCTTTATAGATCTGGTTTGGGGGTTTTACTTTCTCGCCAAAGCTAAGGTCATATAATGACGATGTCCCTGAAGGATAGAGCCACCAAGGGCCATTTAATAGTGTTACAATTCTTAGATCATTATTTCTAATCAGGTCCTCAGTTTTGTTAGATAGAAATATCAAAGCAAAAGGTCAACAATAAAACGGTTCTGGTGTTTATCTGGACAAAACTGAACAATTGCAAATCATCGAAACTTCTACTGTATATAAACTTTTGTGATCATGGCAAGGGGCCAAATAAAAAAAAAATGCTATAAACAACAATGTTGTTTTAAATAATTTATGTTGTTCCTGTTGTAGAACATGTATAATTCAATCCTAATTGTCTTTAGATGATAATATACAGTATATTTTTAAAACACAAAAGCAAGATAAAAGGAATAATATTTTTTATATCATGTGTCAAATATATTTTAAGGATCCTTGCCTCTTCCAAAAACTGTTTCGACGCATTGGAAGTTGTTTTTTCGGCCTGACTGTAGTTATGATAAATCATTTCTGAAAGGAAAACCATACATTGCGAGACTTTTATTAAACAAAATAATGGTTGAGTAGATAAATAAATATCAGCGGGGAGAGAGTGGAATTCGATCCCTAAACTTATTATACGTCGCTCTATCCGACCTAGTTATATTGTTAACGGAAGTGTTGTACTGCTTTTCTTTCAAACTGAAACTTAAATTAAGGGAAGGCTAATCGATATACAAAAAAATAAGAATGCAGTCGGACGGGGTTTCTTTAATTAGAAACATGTTTATTACCACGACTAGACTTTTTTATACATTACTTTGATATTAAACATAAATTTATATTAAAACATCAGCACGCATATCCTTACATTTTGATGTCCGAAGAAACATTTATTATACTACATATTTTTACATTAATTTTATATCGAATATTCTGATATAATTCCATGTGTATCCTTACAATTGTTTAATGAAACATTTATTTTACTTCTCTATGTATTCTATGTATATTCCAATAATATATTGATATCAGATATGATCTCCAATATGACCCTAAAAAGTTTATTTTTTTACATTATTTGTATAGCGGATGAAACATTAACTCTAAGGCAGTACAATGGTGTGTTAATGCCATGTCAAATCTTTAACTTAATACGTCATTTCAATATCGGATGAAAATATTTGTTTTAGTAACATGTTTTTATGCATTCTTATATCAAGTTAATTATTTTGCTTTCAAATATAAGATTTATCTTAATACCTTATTTCAATATCGTGATTTATAGAACATGTTTTTACACTAGTAAATCTTTATTCTTGTTTATTCGGATCTTGTTCTGATGTGATGTGTGCTTTTGCTGATGCTATGTCGGTGTAGATAGGCCAGAATGAATATAGCAGTATAGAAGGGGTCCCGTTTGATACGACAGCTCAATTTAGATTTAGAGAAAATATATTTTAGAAAAGCTTGATTCAAAATGCAATTGAATCAACATTAATTGCATAATATTTAAATATCATTTATTATATTTTTGTAAAACAAATTATTCTTACATTATTTTGAGGTCAAATATAGCATATATTGTAATACAGTGTGTTGTAATAAGATAGCATGTTTATTATATTTTTGATGTTATGTGTGTCATTTATCTTCACGGTTTGTTGTTGGTTCTGTCGATATCGGACGCCATGCGTCTATATAGCGACAAATTATGGACATAATGCTTTTAGATAGAAATAATGCAAAAGTATTTTTTTAAATCATGGTGGATTCAAAACTTCACCAAATCAGAAAATAGGCTATCATACTTTGATAAATCAGTGTCTGATGTACGTATGTTACGGCTGAAGGCTACCTACATCATGTATTTACATGTGTTTAGAGACGGGACATTCAGTTTTATTGATAAATTTTTCTGGAATCGATAAAAAAACGTATGGTGGTCGGCTGGGATCTTTCAGAGATTTGGCGCATTTTAACCACTTTCATCTGAAATTTACTTAGTAAAAGTACATATGTAATGATAACATAAAATTGTAACCCAGAATACTATAGTCTGGATAAGTTTGATCTCGGAGAGTAAGCTTCCGTTGTGTAACCAAACTAACGGGGGTCTGTATCCGTCCCTTCTGTTTTTTAATAATTCTGAATCTTACTTGTGTTAAAACTGCATAAGCGAGAGACGATGAAACAATGAAAAGTTACCAGTTTCCGTAATAAGGGCGATAACTCGGTTGGATATATCCGACACAAATATATATTATCGTTACCAGTTATTCGTTTATAAAAATATAAGAATTGTGCAACACAATGATCTATTATATATATAAGAAGATCAATCAGCTTATTTTATCATGTTTATACTGCATCCGATACCTCGAAATTCGATTTTTTTTCTTCAGTTTTTTTTTATTGAAAGAAATTCTTTTTCCAAAGTCTTACATATTTCGCTGTTAGCTCTTTGTCATTCTCTTAAAAAGCCTCAAGCAGAATTATAATTTTTATATATATATTATCCCTTCATCCACAGCTAAGAAAAAATAATCCCAAACACTATTTCCTCGTACTCTTGTTATTACTGTTGTAGTGCGCTTGTTTTTACCTGTCATAAATGTTGAATTCGTTTTTTAATCTATTATTTTTTTATGGAACAACTCGACAAAAATTATTTAAATAAATAAAGTTCAGTATTTCAAAAATAAAGAAACTAATGAAAAGTGATACACTGTGGTCGTCTGCCGTAATCGACACGAATAAATGAAGATCTATTAATTACTTTTTTGTGTTCAAATCTAAGATTATATATTATAAGTAAAATATCTTCTATGACAAAATTGTTATCTAACATATTCTTTCCATGAATCTTGAATGAAATAAGAAAATGACTTTAAAGTTTTATTTGTGAATCCTTAGTGAACCAGGAGTCAGGCCACAACGCAATGACAAATATATGCATTCTTGAAATCCATTGTAGTCAAACATTTAAAATATTTTCATTCTATTATAAAATATATATATATATTCTTTATCCAATGCTAAAGTATATAAACAAATACGGATAAGTATGTGATGAGATTCAGTTTGTTAACTGAGCAAGGAGTAATGATGATATTTTTTATCAAGACTTCATATTTCACATGATTCGAACCTTATTTTCGGTGCATTTTAGTTACACTCGTTAACTATGGTAAAGCCCACATACATACCTGGGTATCTCGATTTCGGAAAATTCTATTGTTTATATTTTGCATACAATAAGAATTGTGTAATTTGCAAAACCTGTAAAAGCCCTCTCTTTAAGTTATAAACTGTGCATACACATCATATCGATAGTAATTTAAACGAATATAAAATTAATATTATTGCGAAATTATAAATAATTTTTGGAGATTTCATTAGCACTAAGGGTGTCAAAAAGCTGCAAAAGTTTGAGAAAAAAATGTAATCGATGTTATTATTATCGATGGATTTATTCGTTTGCTGTACTTCACAAATATGTCATACAAACCAGGTATATGGGTATACGTTAACATAATTACCAGTATTATGTAACCAAATGACATGCCTATAACCTTAGTATGGTAGCTTAGTTTGCATATATCTATAGAGGTGGAGATGTTTTTCCTCTATGATGACAAAACTTTCATAGCCTTCATAACAATTTAATCGTACTTGGCTACATCGGAGTCGAATAGCCTGCATAACACTTTCATCTTACCTGGCTACATAGTAGTCGAATAGCTTGCATAACACTTATATCTTACCTGGCTTCATCGGAGTCGAATAGCCTGCATAACACTTTCATCTTACCTGGCTTCATCGGAGTCGAATTGAAACATTGGTTTGTCAAAAGCTTTTACCAGTTAATTAAGTGTTGACAAATGGATGATCAAATGTTATCTCCAAAACAACACATACCATGAATATAAACACCATATTAAGTTGTGATATAGATATATATAATAACAGTAGTGAAATGATCATTGGGGACGAGGAAATACCAGTAATATTAAAAGAGGAAAACTCAACAAAACGTATTAAGTGCTTTTATCTTTTCAATGAGATTCTTCAGATAATCAGATTTATATATAACACAGTATATCCATGGTTTTGTTTTCAATATTTATTATTATTATATATTCTAACACGATTCGTTTGCAACGCGTGTTTTAATTGGATAATGACCATGTTCTAATCTGCGATAGAATCATGATCAATCGTGATAAGCTCCTCCCATCGCACTTAAGCCACACCCCGTTTCTAACCAAAACAATATGGCATCAAGCTCGTCTCTTAGCGAAATCCCGCTGATAAGGCTAGTAGGCAACAGAACAGAATCGACCGATAAAATGTATTTGTTGAATGAATTAAAAAGTAAATTGTACACATTCCTTGTTCTTACCTCCACTTAATACTGAAACGTTCGTTCCATCCGTGTGAAGGCATCTATTTAGATCCGAAATCAAGTGAAACATTTCACATGTGTCGTATGCATTTACACAAAACTCTTCACAAATCTATACAAATAATCACCGATTTTGTCGATAAGCACAGATTGGTATGCATACAGAGAACTTGGTCAATATTAATCCAAATGTGTCTTATAAACTTTGGTAACAGGATGTTCACGAACAATCCAAGTAGTCCGCCTCGTCAACATACAGATCGAGCGCTCGCCAGTATGGGCGGGGCCAAATGACCGACTTTTGAAAGCTTCTTTCCGATTGGTCAGTCCGCTGCAGAATGACACGTCGCCAGTTCAGGTCGCTAAGTATTTTACTACGTACTTTTAAACAAGGAAATACAATGTTTTTAAACATATTAGCGTAGTATATTTGTTAAGGTGGGTTAGAATGGGGATAGTACGTTGTTTTGAGTGGCTATACTTGCGATTAGAACATGAAATTTGGGTTTGAACTCGAGACCGATAGGTCGAGAGTTTAAACCAAATTTCATGTTCTAATCGCCAGTATAGACACGTATCCCCTATATGTGTTTATTAAATATAATTTGACGCACAACGCCCTAGGTCATAGTAAATACATAGTCATTGAAAGACATATACATTGTACAATGTTTAAAAGTAGAGTAAAATCCGTATTCATGCAGGAACCATATTTAGGGATTCCATGAGTCGGTCCCATATCGAAGTGACATCAAAATTATTATAAATTCAATTATCATAGTTTTTTTTAATAAAGATGGTCTCTTAGGCACGTTCGACTAAAATAGACGGTACTATGTTAGGGGATGCAGTATCTATCACCAACATACTCCTTATATACAATATTTTGTATGTTATTCATTGTTCAAATTATTTTTATTATGTTTAACATTTATGAATGTATCATTTTCATAAAGTTTTATTTGTATTGTTTCGCATTTTATTTACATAGAAACATATGATATATTAACATAAGACATTTCAAATGTTACCAATTTAATTGTAATCTTGCTCACATATATTTTGGTCGCATATAATATCTACACACTTCAGTTTTAAAATGCCGTTTATAAAATAACCTACTTAATACCGTAAAGATGAATATACTATTATCTGATGAAAGTGGTTATTTCAAATGTTAAGAAACATATACAGTAATATCCTTTTTGAATGCATTGTTTTAGTAAGGATAAATATAATATATACACACTTTAGTTTTCCAACCGTATTACATGTCAAAACCAACCAAAAATCGAGATCATTATATAATGATCTTTCAGTGTTGGAATAACATTGTCATTTATATCTTAATTGGATGCAGAGATAAAAATGAGAAGGAAAGAAAGGAAAAAGAGAAAGTATGATTTAGTTATAAAACTGAATATATATTTTTATAATATTGTGTTTTGAAAGAATAAATTCAGTGATATTACATGTAAAACTAGCTAAGCGGAGACGAAGTGTAACAGAAGCAGATATTGAATAATAAAGTCTTAACTTTGGAGTAGGTTAATATTCTAAAGCTACAGTAAACAAAAACAAGTCAGATGGTAAGCAACTACAACCAGGTTTGTCATTTTTCATTTTTCCAATCCTATATTTACTTTTACGATTTGCGATAAACATTAGTATCCATATAGTGATTTTTGTATCTTATTATCAGTGATGATATTATTCCTATTGTGTGAACTATATCCATGTTGTATATGTTGATCTTAATCGAAAGTATAATTTCGTTACCAAATCTGTATGCATTTTTTAAACTTTGATAAGGCAATAGATCCAGAAGATTATTACAACTTGTTTAAAGAATAGATATAATATCTACAAATTGTTGACTTCGCAATGAATTCATGCATTATTGTCTCCCTTTATCTATTAAAATTTATACAAACAGGAGTTGTCTGTAAGCCTAACACATAGGCATAACGTTCTAAATTTCAACCATCGAGACATTTAAGTTTTAGTTGCTTTTAAAGGTAACAGTAAAATGCAAAATTGCATCCAGTATATCGTTGTTCAGTCAAATATGTTTCCCATTTATATTGTCCAAAACTATACGCATTGGCATACGATTGATTAGAATACAATAAAAAGTTTGATATTTATTCCGTTTGGTGATTTTATTATTTAAATCGAAGGAAAATAAGGGTACTTAACCGCTGTATTTTGGTGAAATTTCTGACATTTGTCTTATTACTCATGACTGTCTCATTATACTTGTTTTTTAAATCCTTTTATTTCAACCATTATACAGAATTCCTTGTAGTTCCAATCCTTCATCAGGTCATTTATTATGTTCATTTCTATAATTAATAAAGTTATACGATAAACGGATCAATTACATTAAAAAGGTTATTTTGTCGTTATACTCATTCTATATAGGCATTGTTAGTATTGTATCAACATTTTTGTTTATGTTTTCATTTTCCTCGACTATGTAACAAGCTTTTACAAAGATCTGTACAATAGCATATTTGCACATATCCATACTGCAGTTAACTCATAATATCAAGTCTGCACCTGATTTAAACATCGAAAGCGATTTCCCAGTTGATAAATATGGTAAATGGTAAAATTGTAATTTAATTAAAATATTCATGTTCAAATATGTCTTTCCTTTCTTACTTTTTTTGACGCTAAAATGAGTCTTTTTAAAATAAATAAATAAAAACAAACGGTGTGTGGAGATTTCCATAGTGACATTAACATCCGAAGAATCCGAAGACATTATTTATGAAGGGGTCAAGGACGGAGGACCTGGCCAGAGGTGTTGTTTATGAGCTCTCTAGAAAAGTGTCTGTTATGCTGAAAATAACAATGCATTCATGACGAATGTTGCACTGTGTATTCTGGAGGTGCTTTAGATTACATTTGTGGTGTCTTTGGTGCAGATTTTTCTGTCTTTTCTGGATTTTGAGAAACATTTCTTTTGAAGATAGACCAGATCTCACCATGGTCCAGTGAGCACTCTTAGTGACCACTATCACCTATACTGTACCTAGTGACACACAGGTAACCTTACCTGTATTACACACCTGTATGGACATCTGACTATACACTGTTGTGCTGAAAGTGTTGGGTTTTTTTTTTTCCTGAACTGTGAGTTTGTCTTGTGAAATGGCTTCAACCAGGAGCGGGAGCATCAGTAATAGTAAAGATAAATCCAAGGGACTTCAGTCTGGACGGCTCAGTGACATATCGAAAGGGAAAATGTCGACAGATGAGAAACTGGACAATATATTCACTATACTGTCAACGATGAAGGAGGACATGTGTCAACAGATGAAAAACCTAAGAGAAGAAATCAGAAGAGAAAATAGGGAACTGATAGAGCGAATGGAGGGTCGGATTTACGACTTAGAGGAGCAGAATGAGGATTTAAAACAATCAGTAACCAGATTTGAACAGCAATTAACAGATTCAGAAGACAAATGGCTGGAACTTGAAAACAAACAAAATGATCTGGAACAACATGGGAGGAAAAATTCTATTAGGATAGTGGGATTTGAAGACGCAGATAGAAATGAGACTGTGGAAGACTGTGTTGGAAAGATTGTGAGTTTCGTGAAGGACAAACTGAAAGTTGGGATTTGCAAATCTGATATTGACATTGCACACAGACTAGGGCGTTTCCAGCAAGGTAAATCTCGTAACATTATCTGTAAGTTCATCCACCGAAGGAAGAAGATGGAAATCATCCAGACAAGGAAAGTGTTAAAGGGATCGGGGACATTTATCACAGAGGACTTGACCCGTATCAATCAACAGAGGTTGAAGGCTGCTTTTGAACTTCAGTGTGTTGCGCGTTCATGGAGTACTGATGGAAAACTTTTTGCATTATTGAAAAATGGAAAAAAACGGAGAATTTTTTCTAATACAATACTGTCGGAGACATTCCTGGTGAACGATGACAATTTTCGTAAGTAATCATACCTGAAAATCAGTGACTTTACATATGTGCAAAATATATTGATTTGGCATTCAGTGAAATTGTCGATACTTATGTACATATTGATTAATCAGGTAGTGATTGACATTCTTTCCCTCTGACAATGAAATATTACGTGCTATTATATGTCTATATTGATAATACTGTATTTGTTTATAGTTATAGTCTCTTTGATTTATTATGTAATTTTGACTGATGCTGCGCAACTATGAAAGTATGAAAGGGCTGAAAGTGAATTGTATATGAAACTGAATCTTATGATATTATGTGTTTCCTGGTATAAGTATTAGTAAATAGAATGTAATATCAGAATAACAGTTTACATTATTTTTTTCCCCTCCATTTTTAATATAAATATATATTATGATGACATATTGAAAACAGTTGAATAATATATTACCTACATAAATGGTGATAGATATTGGATAATCATTCTAGACATGCAAAAACTGTATATTGATATCATATAGTATATGACGGATAATATAGTCCAATGTCGGTTCCAGTCTATGTAATTAGTTATGTTTTCTGGGTCAGTCAGATGCTTAGCCCGTAAGATCTATGCCATTAAACATCTAACTGATTGAGACTAGATTAGCCTATATGTACTTCCGGTTAAGTTCAGCGTCGTTTGATGACGAGTGAGGATCGAAAGACTGGATAAATTGGGTCGAATGGATGAGGTGTGGCATGCAGGTGAATGAATATTAGATGAAGGTGTATAGGTGATAGTGAGTCAGTCTTTCTTGACCACTTTTGATATTTTAAATGTTTATTTGTGTCCGTTATGTGTTTCTTTTGTGTGTCTTTTCTCTGTGTTCAGTTCTTTATTTCATCTCTTGTGTCAGACATCACGCCGGGCAAATACTGTTACTGCTGTGTAGTTTCCGTCAGTCAATTTTTACTGCCTGCTGTAACTCCATACATTGTTGTATGCATTGTAATTTCTTAAACAGTTGTGGAGGGAATTAAGATAATAAACGGCCAATTGCCAGGGCCTTGGTGACAAGGTTAAGCGCAAGGATGTTTTTACTTATTTAAGAGATAGGCAATACAATATCTACTGTCTGCAAGATACTCACTTTACCGATGAACAGGAAGAAATATTACTGAGTGAATGGGGCTATAACTGCTATTTTAATTCTTTTAAATCTAATGCAAGGGGGGTAGCAATACTTATCAATAACAATTTTGAAGTCAAGGTGATAAAGGAAAAAAAAGACTTGACAGGGAATTTTTTGGCATTGGATCTAGAAATTGAAGGTAAGAAAATAACTTTAATTACATTGTATGGTCCAAACTCTGACAACCCAACTTTTTATGATAAAATAGAAGAAACTCTCTATGAGTTTAAAAATGATAGCTGTGTTATTTGTGGGGATTTTAATTTAGTTCTTAATCCTGATTTAGATTGTGATAAAAGCTACAAAAATGTTAATAATCCAAAGGCTCGTGAAAGGATATTAGAAATAATAAATAACTTTGATTTAGTGGATGTTTTTAGAGAACAGCATGCTGACATTTCCAGATATACATGGCGCAGGAGTAAACCTATCAAGCAGGCTAGGTTAGATTTCTTTTTGGTTTCTGGGAACTTATTACAAAGTGTATGTGAGACAAGTATAGATCCAGGTTACAGATCAGACCATTCTTTCCCCAAAATTATGTTAAAATTTAACGAATTTAAAAAAGGTAAAGGTCTATGGAAGTTAAATAGTTCCTTATTATATGACCTGGAATATCTTAATATAATTAATGATACTATTAAAACAGTTAAATTACAGTATTGCCTTCCTATATATAATCCTGAAAATATAGATGATATACCTGATTCAGATTTACAGTTTGTTATAAATGATCAGTTATTTTTAGAAACACTATTAATGGAAATTAGAGGTAAGTCAATTTCATATTCTTCCTATAAAAAGAAACAGTGTTGGGCAAGGGAAAAGACCTTAATAGATCAAATACAGGAACTGGAAAATGAGAATAATGTAGACTTAGACAAGTTACTTGAGAAAAAAAAGGAATTGGAAAAGATTAGAGTACATAGGATAAAAGGGAGTATAATACGTGCAAAAGCCTTATGGATTGATGAGGGTGAAAAACCTACCAATTATTTTTTTAATTTAGAAAATAGACATTTTACATCAAAAATCATTCCAAAGTTACAACAGGAAAATGGGGAATTTCTAACTAAACAAGTAGATATATTAAATGAGGTGAAATTTTTTTATGAACAATTGTATTCTATTGATAATGAAGTCGATGACATAGATTTGGATGAATTTTTAGAAGATTTTGATGTTCCAAGATTAAATGTTGAAGAAGCGGTCAGTTTGGAAGGTATTATTACACTTAAAGAAGCATCTATAACACTAAAGAATATGAAAAGTAATAAGAGCCCAGGCTCAGATGGATTCACATCAGAATTTTATAAATGTTTTTGGAATCAGTTAGGTAATTTTGTGGTTAGGGCATTAAATTATGGTTTTTCAAATGGTCAGCTATCTATTACACAACGTCAGGGAATAATTACTTGTATACCTAAGGCTAATAAATCAAAGTATTTTATAAAGAATTGGAGACCTATTTCTCTATTAAACATTGTATACAAAATTGCTTCTGGATCAATAACAAGTAGATTCAAATTAGTTTTACAAAAAATTATAAACTCTGATCAATCAGGATTTATATCGGGACGCTATGTAGGAGAAAATACTCGCCTGGTTTATGACATTATGCAATATACAGAGGAAAATGATATCCCTGGAATGTTATTAATGGTTGATTTTGAAAAGGCTTTCGATTCTGTCTCTTGGAAATTCATAGACGAAGTACTTAGATATTTTGGATTTGGAAACGATATCAGAAATTGGGTCAAAATTTTACACTGTAATTCAAGCTCTGCTATAAACCAGGGGGGTAATTTATCAGCTTTTTTCAAAATAAATCGTGGATGTCGTCAAGGAGATCCCATCGCTCCATATATTTTTATACTATGTGCAGAAGTTTTAGCAATCCGCCTTAGAAACAATAAGAGTATAACTGGTATAAAGGTTAATAACTGTCCCATCTTAAACTCTCAGTATGCAGATGACACTTCTCTGGTATTAGATGGTTCTGAAAAATCACTGAAAGGGGCGGTTGATGAACTAAATATTTATGCAAAAATATCTGGTCTTAAAGTAAATGTAGGTAAAACTGAAGTTGTCTGGATAGGCAGTAAAAAATACAGCAATGATGTTCTCCTTCCAAATATGAATCTTAGATGGGGAGTTAATAAATTTACTCTTCTTGGGATAGATTTCCATGTAGATCTTTGCAAAATACCTAAAATGAACTTTGATAAAAAATTAGTTAAACTTAAAGCTCTTATTAAGAGCTGGAGTAGAAGGTTGCTCACACCTATTGGTAGAATTAATGTCATTAAATCTTTATTAATTTCTCAGATGAATCATCTGTTCATTTCCTTACCTAATCTATCTGAAAAATTTATAAAACAGCTCAATTCTGTTCTTTTCAATTTTTTATGTAATAGCAAAACTGATAAGTTTAAACGGGACATAATAATCCAAAATTATCAAGAAGGTGGGCTAAAAATGGTTAATTTAATGTCTTTTATTGAAGCTCTGAAAATAAGTTGGATAAGAAGGTTTTTTAGATCAGAAGGTAAATGGGTAAGCATTTTAAAATCTTGTGTAAATCCTCATATCTTGGCAAACTCAGGAAACGAGTACCTTAATAAAGTTCAAGGAAATTGCAAAAATGTGTTTTGGAAAGATGTGTTTAGGGCATGGTATAAATTAAGAGCAAAAGAGGAGCTGTTAAAAAAAATGAGAATTTTGCCCTAGTTAAGACACCCTTATGGTATAACAAAAATATTTCTGTTGGTAATAAAGTTGTTTTTTATAGTAAGTGGTTTAAAAACGGGATTATGATAATTAATGATTTGTTGAAAAACAACACAGACTACTCTTTCTTGTCTTTTAAGGAATTTTGTGATCTACATGGTACAATAACTAATTATCTAGAATATCATGGCTTGATAACAAGCATAAAGAATTATCTGAAACAACTTAATTTGCCAAACAAAAATGTGATATACCCAATTATACCGTTACATCTTGTAATAATTTTAAAGAAGAAAAAAGGTTCTCAAGACTTCTATAATATACTTATCAGAAATAATGCATCAATAACTGCTCAAACAAAATGGGGAACTATATTCGACTATAATCAGGAAACTTGGGGGAAAATATATGCTATTCCTTTCAGGGTTACAAAAAATACAAAATTGCAATGGTTGCAATTTAGAATTAATCATTATATTTTAACAACCAATTCTTATTTATGCAAAATTGGACTTGTAAATAACCCACACTGTGTTTTTTGTATCATAGAAAGGGAGACAATTACCCACGTTTTATGGGAATGCAGGGAAGTACAAAAATTTCTGAGCAATTTTGAAAGTCTTTTAAGTGCTCTCACTATTCCTTTCTCACTAAATAAAGAATCAATGATCTTTGGTTTTATCAACCAAACTGGAATTTATACCAGAATTGATAATGAAATTACTCTGTTCATTAAACAATATATATACAAAACCAGATGTTTTCATAAGTCACTTAATGTGACGGCTTTAGTCAATTCGATTAAAGATTACTATAAGGTTCAGAAATATATTGCTCGTGGTAAAGGGGAACAAGGCCTTAGAAGATTTACTTCTGAATGGGAAAAATGGTTAAAATTAGTAGAGCTTGACCTCAACTAACCCTGAGTATTATGACTATTTATATTAAGTTATTAGTTGTTATTCTACTTTAAAAAACAAAATATTGACAAATACTCACAGCAGTTATTTATTTTATTTAGTATCTTCTCAGATTTGGCAGTCTCTCTCTCTCTCTCTCTCTCTCTCTCTCTCTCTCTCTCTCAGTGCTCTTTGTCCATTTGTTTTGTCTATTCTATGTGTGAAAGTGTGTGAAAATTGAATGTGGCTTTGTGATTGTATAAAATCAGCATCAGATGATGAGGAGGATGAGGTTGCTGATAATTTCAATAGTAGATATGTGTGAATGTGTAGATATGTGTTGATGTGATGTGATGTATAATGTACAAGTTCTGAAAATCTTTGAAAATAAAAAAATTAAATTAAAAAAAAAAAAAAGATCTGTACAATAGCATATTTGCACATATCCATACTGCAGTTAACTCATAATATCAAGTCTGCACCTGATTTAAACATCGAAAACGATTTCCCAGTTGATAAATATGGTAAATGGTAAAATTGTAATTTAATTAAAATATTCATGTTCAAATATGTCTTTCCTTTCTTACTTTTTTTGACGCTAAAATGAGTCTTTTTAAAATAAATAAATAAAAACAAACGGTGTGTGGAGATTTCCATAGTGACATTAACATCCGAAGAATCCGAAGACATTATTTATGTTATTGTTGTATAAGGTTTGGTAGACCTCATCATGGAAATAACTGAGATATAACCACAACGCAATACATTGAGTTAATTGAACGTTGGCGTATTTAGAAGGCTGATATGCTTGGTATCGTTAGTATGTTAATGTAGCAATACAAACATTCCACTACATCTTGAATTATAAATTTTACACAGAAATTAAAGCTTGCAAAAACCTCATATTAGAATTAATTCCTGTTAATAACGTAATTCAATTTTAGACAGTTGTTTTAAACTTGAATATTTCCTTCGCTACCTTGGTATCGAGACTGTTATTAGATTGTTCAAAATAAGTCTTAAACTTCAGACACGTGACGTTAACAACTCTAACTCGAAGTTATAACTGCACAATTCGTCTTTTGAAGATATTGATTATATTGAAATATATTGACAATCTGTCCTTGTTGATTATGTTTCAAGCATTTTCTCACCCTCGTTATATATTCTACAGAAATACAAACACATCTTTGGTTATTTTTTAAACAGTATAGTGTAAAATTGTTGCATTGTGATAATATTCGTTGTTTGCACGGTCACAGTGAGGCAGCAATAAATACTGCATTGTAAACTTGTGCCTTCTATATATTAACCAAGATTGTGTGTACCAACTTCATTATTTGAAAGGGTTTACCCATGAAAGTAATTACAAAGAATGTCAAATTTTTGAAAAGACCGGATTTTCCTTCCCGCTTTTTGTTGGTTCTGAAGATGATTCCAACTTCTTCTTGAAATGCTGGGCTTGCTTCCGTACGTGCAGAATATAGGCAATCAAAAGTAGGATGATAATACCCATCAATGTGAACATTATCCAGAAAGTCTTCATTCCATAACCACTTTCTGTAATAAAAAACACTTTTGTAAGATACAGGTAGGCACATTTTGTATATACTGATAATAGTGTTGAAAAGGTATAGCGGCGTTAAAGTTTCTTATATTAAGCCAAAAAAATAACAATTATGAAAAAAATATAATATAAATATAAAAAAATGAAAAATGTTTAATTTAAATATGAGAGTAACAATTTATCATACTATTTACTAAGTACTTATCTCAGGTACGTAGTTAACTGAAATATCGAAACTTAAATACATAGAGTAAACACTTAATATGACTTAATATATGTTTAAGCTTTATCATATTTAGTGCGATAAAAGGTATCACACTTTAGATCTTTCATAGCTAGAATATGACAAAAACATTTTAGGTTTGCTACGTACCATCAGGGCCGATTTGTTTCACTTTGTTGACACTGGGGGTACTCTGATCCTGGTCACCACTCTGATGCTGGTCAACATAGTCTTCACGAAAGGAAGAAGGATAGTCACGGCACACAGGAAATGATTTTGGAGGTGCTGGATGCATGTTGTATGAGCTATTGAGGACCATTCTCATTCCGAAGATTCCGTGCACTTGGATGTGACAATGAAATAGCCATACACCTGGGTTATCAGCCTTGATCCTGATAACAGCGTAGCCACCACTAGGTATAATCAGAGTATCCTTCCGCGGAGGATTGATAAGATTCAGTCCAGGGACGTTATTTCCAAGCCAACTAGAATTTCTCCATGAAGCGTCGTTACATAAACTTGTTGTCATGTCCCCACTTCCGCGACAATCGATGTCATTGTTTTGGGATATGAACTTTGAGGTAGTCATATTATAAGTAGCATATCCCATTTTCAGCACGTAAAATGAATAACCATGGAGGTGAACTGGATGGGCGTCACCTGTCCCTACCCCCATATTCATCAGTACAAGTTGCACTACATCGTTATGGGTAGTGGGAAGTGAATATGTACATTTGCATGTTTTTTCCTCACCGCAGTCTACGTTGTCGCATGTGGACGTAATCTCTAATGGCTGTGTAAGTGCAGACACTGTGGGATTCATAAACTCTCTTCCGTTTACTGACGCAACTTCATCAGGAAGAGCAAAGTTCAAATAGTGTTCTTTGAATGTGTCCAGAGATGTCGGTTCGGGCGCAGGGTCGTTGTTCACAGAGGACCGAAGATGATCAAACCGTAAACAGTCGGTGTAATAGTCAGCAGGGAAGGTTGTAAAAGGACAGTTGACAACTAAACATCTCTCAGCAGGAGTGCATATTTTCCTAGTCGTTAAAGGGTATTGGGACACATCTGCACCATTATAGCGGAGAACGGCCTCAGATTTATGTGCATTAACTTCTAGGGTTTCAGCTCTTATCCAGTAGTTTCCAATGACTTGATTGGCATTGATGATGAAATCGTATCTTTCACCTGGGTTGATGATGAAAGATTCTACCTCTACTGGTTGGAAATCGTATCCGTCTGAAGCGACAAGAGTAATAGCATGATTGTCAATTGATATTCTAATGGGATATAGAGCTCCGACGTGGATAACCCTAAACCTGTAGTCCATTCCTTTTTCCACATGGAAAACTGACAAAGGAGCACCATTATGTTGACCGGACTTGTTGTAATAACGGCTTCTACCATTGATTAGAACTGAAGTTACATAGAATGGGTCAAAAAGACCCCCGTCTACAGATTGCCTCAGTGGTTCTGGTACACGATTCACAAAAGTTCCAAGCAGCAATTTTTGGTGATCCATATCGGCTCCCCAGTTATGGTTCCAGTCTTGTACCGTCATAATCTGTTCCCTGATAACTGATGTCCTCTCTCTAATGATGAATGCACCATTCATCCCTTTCGCTCGCTGATCACCGACATGGGAATGGTACCAATACGTTCCTTTAGGTTCAGCAATGAAGTCATATGTGAACGTCTGTCCAGACAAGATTGGGCATTGTGTCACAAAAGGAACACCGTCCATCCAAGGGCTTCGTCTTTGAGGAATACCGTGCCAGTGTATAGTCACAGTATCTGAAGTCATTTTGTTGATGACGTGAACTTTAAGTCTTTGTCCCTCATACACTATAATTGGAGGGCCTGGAAGACTTTCGTTTGCTACAACAACCAGTCTGTTATCCTCCCAACCATCGGTAGTCATTACTTCATCCACTGGTATTTCTGTAGTTTGTGTCAGGTCGTCATATTTGTAGAGTTTACCATTGGCTGGAAAGACTTGTTGTGCGGTAGGGTGCATCATGGTTAGCCTATGTTGGATCACCAGCGTGGTCTCACACAGCGTGGCGGACTTGTCACATTCATATTCAGAGCTGGGTAAGGCAAATGTCAATAGGACAGCAATGGTGAAAATGATGAATCCCATCTATAGAAAACAGAAATATATATATACATGAACATGTTTATTAATCACTTTCCTTTACCGGACAAAATCTATTAAATTGACAATTATCAAAACGCATGTCTGACGCATCTAAACTTGACGATGGATCGATTGTCTACATGGAAGCAAACGAGCCATCGTTATATAATCGTCGAGAGAAACTATTATAGCATTATGCATTTAAATATAATTACATTATTAAAATCAAATTGATTCACCCGTACTAAATCTAAATTATAAAACTGCATTTCAAAAAAAACACCTATATTCAAAGTATTGATATTCGAGTTCCATCCCTTTTGAATATGCCCAAATTTATATCCACAATGTCCAGATTTCTTACATAATTTGTAAAACTTCATGACTGTTGAATTTGCTTTTCGAGACATCAGTTAAATGATAATTTTCCAATAATTTTATACTGATGTTTGAAAGATGATCATACTTTCACCTCTGCCATGACTACGAAAGAGATGAGCTAACAAATGACGCATTAATATTCTCTGCAAAAGCCCATGATACAATCTCACCCTTAAACATATAACAAATACTGCACCGAAATGAATTATATATTCTATGAATTTTAGAAAGGCGTTTACAATAGCCATTTAATGAATGTATCAGTCAATATTAACATTGTCAGATAATATAACTTCAAAGTGTCATATCGTTTTATGCTAGGGTCCAAGACATTTGGAAATAGCAATAATGGAAAGTGCATATCCAGATTGTGAGACCAATTTCATTTAAGGAGGCTCAGTCCTTTCGCAATTAACCAGAGGAATTCGTTGAAACGTTCACATAATAGTTATGCAACTATGTAGAGGCGATTTAAGGAAAATCTAAGCATTCCGGTAGACTGCAGATTTTAAGAAAAGAAAAAGAAAAAAAGTGTTCACCAATCTTAATATTTTTTCATTTTTTAACAACAATATAAAAATGAAAAGAAGCATTGCTAACTAACCCTACACATATTGTATTTATCACAAAATGTATAAAACACGCTACACAAAGTGTTTTTATTGAAATTGTACGAATAAAAGTGATTATCTACAAGCTAAAAGCAAACATGATACAATTTTAACACTGCTTTTATAATAACTATTTACTCGACAGAGCGTAACTCGCTCGATACCGAAAATCGTAGCGCATCAGTCCGTATTCCATGCGCTTCATATATGACCTTCGTGAAGTCGTCTGATCACATGTCAGTTCTTTCCATGAGTCAGTTTTTGTCTTTTTATCGGAATCTATATTTGTATATACGTGTGGTTACGCATTTCACAGTTAAGTCTCGATATCAGAAGTTGACATATCATCGTCACGCAGGTGTAATATTGTTTACCCGGTGTTTCTGTTATTTACACTACGGTATTGAAATGCCCGATACGCAATACGGAAATGACGACAATTAATCGCCACCACCTGTTGATTAGGAATTTGATTTTGTATATTTCAAGCCGCTGATAAAAACGGTTATAAGATTAGAACGGCAAACTATTTAGAATAAAAATGTAGTAAATTGAACTATATAAGGTATGTCATTGATGAAAGCATGTCGTAATTGTAGAGAAATACATAGAGACGACGTTGTTCTTGCCCGTACCCGACTGAGCCCTTCATGCATTAAGTCATCTTACACATATTCATTGAAACTCGAACTTTCAAGAGATATTTATTTTTCATGTTACAGTCACTAGCCTTGCCTAAACATGTCCTCGTCTATCGCATGGTCTGTGTCAGGTTATCGTCCCTATCCACCAGTCTAAACATGTACTAGTCTACCACATGGTATGTATCAAGTCATATCCCTTTCTACCAGTCTTAATATGTAATAGTCAATCACATGGTATTTGTCAGGTTCATGTCCCTATCCACCAGCCTAAACATATACTAGTCTACCACAAGGTCTGTGTCAGGTTATTGTCCCTATCTACCAGTCTTAATATGTACTAGTCAATCACATGGTCTGTGTCAGGTTCATGTCCCTATCTACCAGTCTTAATATGTACTAGACTATCACAGGGTCTGTGTTAGGTTCATGTCCCTATCCATCAGTCTAAATATGTACTAGTCTATCACATGGTATGTATCAGGTTCATGTCCCTATCCATGAGTCTAAATATGTACTAGTCAATCACAGGGTCTGTGTTAGGTTCATGTCCCTATCCATCAGTCTCAATATGTACTAGTCTATCACATGGTATGTATCAGGTTCATGTCCCTATCCATGAGTCTAAATATGTACTAGTCAATCACATGGTATGTGTCAGGTTCATATCCCTATCTACCAGTCTTAATATGTACTAGTCAATCACAGGGTCTGTGTCAGGTTCATGTCCCTATCCACCTGTCTAAATATGTACTAGACTATCACATGGTCTGTGTCAGGTTATTGTCCCTATCCACCAGTCTAAATATGTACTAGACTATCACATGGTATGTGTCATGTTATTGTTATCCATATTCACTAGCCTAAACATGTACTAGTCTATCACATGGTCTGTGTCAGAATATTGTCCCTATCCACCAGCCTGAACATGAACTAGTCTACCACATGGACTATGGCAGGTTATTGTTCCTATCCACAAGCCTGAACATGTACTAGTCTATCACATGATCTATTACATGTTATTGTGACCTTGAATCGAAGCTGATGCTACCGCTGCATGCAACAGATACAATATCATTAAAATAATCCACTGCATACGGTTCAAGAATGTAGGTCAACTTTTCACTTCGCTAGGCATTAAGCAAACAACAAACAAGAATTATGGCTCAATTGCCTCTCCATTTGACCTACATAGCTGTTCCAAACTTGTCAGCCTTGATTCCAGCTTCTTACTAGTCAATTATTTGAATATTTACTTGATGGAACTAAAGGAGAAAGAAAAGTGTATTCCGAATGGTAGTTTTGCCATTGAATTGTCCCAGATACCCTATCCTGTATATGAACTAACATGAAGGTCAGTTAAAGTATTTTTTTGAAATCGTCATTTGTTACCTTGATCTTATCCCGTAGTGAGAATCTGGTGTTGATATTTGAAATAAAAGTAAAAGTCTATACATAAATTTAAGAGTGACTCTTTTGCACTGAATGCACTTTGAAATATTGCTTATGGAATTATCAGAATATGTCTTATCCGAGACCACATTGACCATTTTGAATATTCGACCAATTTTCAAAATAAGTTTTGAAACTTTAAATCAATATCGATCACTGTCGCACATTTTAGTTGTGCAGAACAAGAATAATGAAATTCTTTTCTCACAAGATTGAAATGATCCTTGAATCCTGAAACCTGATACCCTGAAGGTAATTTCTATTATCCATAACATTGTTTTTAAATGATATTGGTGAAGGCGTTCTCTTACCATGTTCCCAAATAGAAAACCTTTGAACATATTATGACCTTTATATACCTGAAGATGCTCAGTTTTAATGTTCCATAGTTTAGACCCTATAATAATGCTCTAGCCTTTCGTATCGGAATGTGTCCCCTTATTATGTTCCCATGAGTTAAACCAATACTAAATAAATACTTTAACTGTATATCGGTAGGCATTCGCCTGTAATGCTCCCCAAAGGTAGTTTCTTTAACAATACTTTCACATTTTATATTGTAAGTCGTTTACCTGTCATGCGCGTCTAAAATACAACATATAATAATGCTCTTAATCTTTATAACGTAAGGCATTCCCTTTCCTGGTTTCCTAAAAGTGAAACAATTCATATTATTCAAACCATTATATATATGAAAACTCTGTCTTGTAATCTTCCCTTAGTTAAATTCTATAAAAAAAAAAATATAATCCGTATATTCGAAGGCATTCACTTGCCCTGTCACCAAAGTAAAACCTTATATGATATCGCTTTTTTCATATAGCTTAAATTGTTGTCTTTTTAATGTTCCGTGAGTTGAATTCTGTTAAAATGATCAAACGTTTGATATCGGTTTGCATTCCCTTGCAAGGTTTTCCTAAGTTAAAACCTATAACATCACTCTTACTCTTTATATCGAAAAACGTATTTTTTATTGTTCCCCTAAATTGAATCACGTCATTGATGTATCATATTACTGACTCATAATGGATATGGGGTTATCAAAGACAAAGCTAATATTTTTACCACTGTTCACATTTGACAAACGTTTGATAAAATGTGATCTGGAGAATCTACATATCAACCACCATAGATCACACTCGAGTTAACTTCAAATTATTTATAAACCATTGCTAAAAGGCAGTACTTATATATTTAAACATATTTGTACAGTATAGGATATAGAATAAACATCAAACACTCTAAACCTAGATTGTAATTACCTGAACTGTCATGTTGTTATAGTTTACTCATATTAAATATCCTTTGAAATATTTTACCTTGAAAGATTATGTTAGTTTGGCATAAACATTCTGTTTAGAGTCTTGTTTGCAGTCATTTTAGAACAAGATGGTATATGTTTGGCAAGTCATTCGCAGAGTTAGGCCTATTGCATGATTTTTCTTGTAAGACAAACCATTTGTTTACCTAAGTTAGTTGTTGTTTAACTATGACTTGGTTGTCATTGGTTGCGTTTTTGCTGCATGATAAATTGTTCAATGATAATGTATTTACAGAAAAACATATGTAGTATGTTTTAGAACTGTGTAACGTCTAATGTTTTATGCATCAAGCACATTCAAAACGTCGATAGTTAGTTCGTTCCTAGTACACTTTACATTAAAAATGAAATGTGCAGAGTTTGAGTACAGGTACCAGTAATGTACAATTGTCAAAAGGTACCATAGAGCTAATGGATAACACAAATATACCCCAGCATTAACAGACAAGGGCAATCTATACAACAGCATTAACAGACAAGGACAAAATAACCAATATACCACAGCATTAACAGACAAGGAAAAAATAACCACAGCATTAACAGACAAGGACAATCTATACACCAGCTTTAACAGACAGGACAAAATAACCACAGCATTAACAGACAATGACAATCTATACAACAGCATTAACAGACAAGGACAATCTATACAACAGCATTAACAGACAAGGACAATCTATACAACAACATTAACAGACAGGGCCAATCTATACAACAACATTAACAGACAAGGACAAAATAACCAATATATCATAACATTAACAGACAAGGACAATCTATACAACAGCATTAACAGACAAGGGCAATATATACAACAGCATTAACAGACAAGGGTAATCTATACAACAGCATCAACATATAAGGGCAATATATACCACAGCATTAACAGACAGGGCCAATCTATACAACAACATTAACGGACAAGGACAAAATAACCAATATATCATAACATTAACAGACAAGGACAATATATACAACATCATTAACAGACAAGGACAAAATAGCCACAGCATTAACAGACAAGGACAATCTATACAACAACATTAACGGACAAGGACAAAATAACCAATATATCATAACCTTAACAGACAAGGACATTTTATACAACAGCATTAACGGACAAGGACAAAATAACCAATATATCATAACATAAACAGACAAGGACAATCTATACAACAGCATTAACAGACAGGACAAAATAACCAATATATCATAACATTAACAGACAAGGACAATCTATACCGCAGCATTAACGGACAAGGACAAAATAACTAATATATCATAACATTAACAGACAAGGACAATCTATGCAACAGCATTAACAGACTAGGACAAAATAGCCATAGCATTAACTGACAAGGACAATCTACACAACAGCATCAACAGACAAGAACAAAATAACCACAGCATCATCAGAAAAGGGCACAATATATCATAACATTAACAGACAAAGTATACCAAAGCATCAACAGACGAGAACAAAATATACCACACCAACAACAGACAAGGACAATCTTCACAACAGCATTAACAGACGAGGACAAAATAACCAAAGCATCAATAGAAAAGGACAAAATATATCATAACAGTAACAGACAAAATGTACCACAGCATGAACAGAAAAGGACAAAATAAACACAACACTAACAGACAAGGACAATCTATACCACAAAATTAACAGACAATGACAAAATATACCACAGCAGCGTCTACCAACAAGGGCAAAATATATAATAACATCAAAAGACAAGGACAAAATATACAACAGCGTCAACAGAAAAGGACTAAATATATCACAGCATCAACAGACAAGGACAAAATATACCACAGCATCAACAGCCAAGGACAAAATATACAACAGCATTAACAGACAAGGACAATATATACAACATCATTAACAGACAGGACAAAATAACCACAGCATTAACAGACAAGGACAATCTATACAACAGCATTAACAGACAACGACAATATATACAACAGCATTAACAGACAAGGGTAATCCATACAACAGCATTAACAGACAAGGGTAATCTATACAACAACATTAACAGACAAGGACAAAATAACCAATATATCATAACATTAACAGACAAGGACAAAATAACCACAGCATTAACAGACAAGGACAATATATACAACAGCAGTAACAGACAAGGACAAAATAACCACTGCATTAACAGACAAGGACAAGCTATACAACAGCATTAACGGACAAGGACAAAATAACCAATATATCATAACATAAACAGACAAGGACAATATATGCAACAGCATTAACAGACAGGACAAAATAACCAATATATCATAACATTAACAGACAAGGACAATCTATACCACACCATCAACAGACAAGGACAATCTTTACAACAGCATTAACAGAAGAGGACAAAATAACCACAGCATCAATAGAAAAGGACACAATATATCATAACATTAACAGACAAAATGTACCACAGCATCAACAGAAAAGGACAAAATAAACACAACATTAACAGACAAGTACAATCTATACCACAGCATTAACAGACACTGACAAAATATACCACAACAGCCTCTACCAACAAGGGCAAAATATATTATAACATCAAAAGACAAGGACAAAATATACAACAGCGTCAACAGAAAAGGACTAAATATATCACAGCATCAACAGACAAGGACAAAATATACCACAGCATCAACAGCCAAGGACAAAATATATCTCAACACCAACAGACACAGACAAAGGATAACAAACATGAACAGACAAGGATATCGATGATACATCACTATTTTAGATTAATCGGCATGTATTTGAAACCATTATACTAAACACTTTCTGTGTGTAGAGTTTTATGTTGACGCAACAGGTTAAGTCATATGAAGACAGTGTCCACATTTGATTGAGTAACTCAAAACTTCCTTTGGAGAGTCTTCTTACTAAATAGTATATAAGGTTGGTCAGGCGGCTCAGTGGATAGCGCTCTTGCCTTTCACCAAGGCGGCCACGGTTCGATTCCACGATCAGACGTGAAAAGGTATGGGGACCCTGCCCGAACACGTGGGTTTTCTCCGGGTACTCCGGTTCCCTCCAATATTAAGACCCCGCGCGCTAACATGCAGGCCATCAAGAGTGATTTATATAAGTTTGTTTCATAATTGTTGTAAAATAAATAAAGTTTATATTAAACAATTCATAATCTGGACTCAATTGCACACGGTTCCATACAATCATATTATGGTGACGATTGGCTGACAAGAGGTATCCATGGAGACAACGCCGCAATGAAATAGACGATTTGAGCAACGAGACAGCGAAGAGCACAGGACCATTACGATATTATAAAGCAACTGTATGGCATTGAACAGGTGTAATTTTAGATAAAGAGTTTTAAGGTTTTACCTTCCGTCGACGGATACAGTCAATATATACCTCCACAACCTTTATTTATTCGTCATCCGAATGAATCCCATTGATAGCATAATACATGTATGTACTCTTGTACCACTTTTGTGCAAAGTATCGAAATATAAATATACTAATATGTCTGTTAATTATTAATTTATTTAATCATTGCACAATCTAACGTTCTTAACGAGCAAAACTATGAATGTTTTGAAATATCTACAAAAGTCACTAAGGGGCGTTGTGTTCTCGTTGTATAGAAAAAAAGCCATTGACAGAAAATGATCTAATCCATGTAAATTGTTATATTCATGGGAAATACATAAGTTTACTCACAATTATACCATTTCAGTTTTTTCTGTTAAAGGCTAAATTCGCATAGAAGGTCTACATTGACAGACATATGAAATAAGTCTCCATTGTCTCGCCAAGATTTCCCATTGACTTTTATTTAGCATGTCGTTTGAGTTTACCCAAAGTTTCGACATTCGCGAAATGATATATAGACGTTTTATCAGATATATCTAGTCCGGTTAACATTTACAAACAAGTTTCACCTGTTGAGAAGGATACGTGTACTTGTACTATTTCTGTATAGAAATATAGTTACTCTCCAATCAACAGATCAACCAATCAAAAAGACCCCAAGTCAATAATAATTAAAAGGTAGATTTAGTACATAGATCAAAATGTCGCCAACAGTGTAAAATGTTTGTCTGGTTTAGCCTTCTTTCTTATTTCCAATTACACAGCTCAGTGATACATACCACCTCCGTGATTATTGTGAAACGCAAAAACAATATTTTGGAAACCGTGTCAGAAGGCTATCCATAGCTACCGGGGCGTCTTTAAGGGTAATGTTCCACCTCAATTATTTTCCTTCATCATGATTTATTTATATAAGTAAAGACTTGCTTATATATCATTTAGAAGTATTTTCCATCTTACAAAGTGTGGGGGTTTTTGGGGGTTTTTGTAATTGAATATTGGTAAATTATTTATGGTACATGAAATTACTCAAATCACTTCAGACAAACAAGGGAGTCGGCTCGTATAATATTTTTTAAACAAATATAGATGTATAGCCTTTCGTGTTGGACTTTGTTTATAATATTGAATGAGGTTGATAAGTAGAATGATGAAAGCAGGACACACATGGGTGTGTGTACCCTAAAATAGGTCATATATGTTACATAAAGAAATCCACAGCGTTAACAAATTATATTCTGAGCTACTCGTGTTGTTATTTGCAAGATTAAGTATAAGCCAATAAGAATATAGCAACAGTGATTGTAGAACAAAAATAAAAGCAATACGGTGGCAGAGTAAAATACTTTTGAGTTGTTTTGACTAAGACAAATTAAAAAAAATATATAGACAAACAAGGGAGTCGGCTCATATAGTATTTTTTACGCGAGTTTTTTCACCTGTGGTTACCTTCAATGGGATTCTAAAACATTGCACCAAGCATAAAACATTTAAAAACATTCAAATCACATACATGGCTTAATTTACTTCAAAATACGGAATGTATATGTGTTACTTTTACACACGTTCTTGTTATTTCTTGAATCCTAAATGAACCGATCTTGCAAACTTTCAATATAAGTATTCTAGAATAAGTAAATATTGCTTGAAATTAATTAGGATAGTGTAAATAAAAGTAAACCTACCTTCCGTAGTAGTCAGTACAGCTCGGTACAGTCGTTTACCACTAAGTTTTGTCTTACGAAAGGATCCAATGCATATGTGCTGAATGTGAAACGAAGCGTGGGTCACGTGTGTACTGCAAGTGGCTGGAGGGGGTGTAAGGTACAGTCCGTCCATTCCCAGCAAACATGTAAAGGGTGCATGGCAGATCTGTTGAGGAGCTAGTTAACGACAAAATAACTGATTGCCAGTATCAGAAATTGTTTAATTTTTATCCTGATTCAATTTTATTATCAACGGTTTTCACTTGACTGCCTTAATTCATTCATAAGCCTATCCAGACGTGAAAATGTTGTGTGTTCAGATACTGTTGACCCCCTAGGCACCACTGTCCGTCATACTACTGATCTCTCTCCGGACCTAAATAAATCTCGACTTCGAGATTAACCAAGTAGTACTCAGCACAATTTTTTTCTGACATAACAAGAACATTTATTCTCCCACAACCACAATGGATTTCCTCACTCCAGACTCATCTAGCAACCTTGCTAGGAGTTGGTAAAAAAGTTGGGTAACATCCTGGACATTATTCCATTGGTCAATTTTCTAATAATGACGTCAAGTAACAGTGCTTTGCAAGGTCATAGTTCATGGTAGTTGTTTCACCGTAAACATTGTTCCCAAGAGAAGCTCATGGTTTTCTTAATAGAATATGTGAACGTTGCGGGAGAAAAAGGTCCCCAGCCAGTGTTGGTTGATCATCATGTTTATCTTACTCTCGTTGGTTAGTTTTGAAATTGTAAAAGACACTCGGTAAACAAGTGTCCTTTACAATTTGAAAATCAACTTACGAGAGTTAGATCAACATGATAACCAGCCAACACTGGTTGGGGAACCTCTATGTAACAGTAACGTTTCATGTGTATATCAATCAGTGAACTGTGTGGATATAAACAACCTGCGTATATTGCGTACAACTCATCATAAAAAAATGTAAAGATTTATATATCAACTGATATTGATATTTTATGTTGGCCCGAAGGAAAAGACTCAGAGAAACATTATGTTGGAGTAAACCTGAGTACTGCTGAGAAAACCCACGTTGTCGTGCAGGTGACGCAATATCTATTCATGTCCGATGACAGAGTCGAAACCCAGCCGTCTGGTTGAAAGGCCGATCGGATAGTCGAAACCCAGCCGTCTTGGTGAGAGGCGAGTGTGGTACTTACAGCTTAATAATGTCCAAAATAAATTACAAAAATTGTAAACACACTTTATGTAAAGTAAGACTTTCTTAATCCCTGAGTGATATTTACAAATTTGAATATATTGAAAAACCAACAAATGGGTAAATAAAACATCAGCGAAATTATCATATGCATTAAAGGGACATCACGGCGAAGCATATATTTGTTTTAAATACTACATAAACATATCAAGTGAGTCTCCTTATGAAAACAACGGTCATTTGGCTGATATATATGCCAGACCACATCCGCGCACTCGTGAATATATTCGTCTGGTCAATACACTTGAGCTTTCTGATTCGTTAGAATAACACAAGAGTGTGGTCTTGTCGAAACAAAGATTTTATAAACGTTGATATGTTTTGCAAATACCGTGAACTTTTCAGTTCGTCATGACAAGGGGATTCCCATAAAAAGTTGTTCCGGCTAGTAGGTAAATAAAACATTCCGTATTGCACATGTGCAATACAGAAGGTTATATTTCGTGGTCTGAAAATTGCTTGCAAGAGAATTTAACGACCTGCAGTCTGACCAACGTTTTGTTCAAGGATTTCCCTCTTCTAGCGTATGCGCATAACACACCATTTCATTGGGGGGGNGTTACCGCGTCAGCTACGTAGCGAAACGTTGCCAAATGGTTAAAAGATGGCGCAAGGATTACGTTACAGAAGTATTCAAAGGAGAAAATATTTAGGGCAGTTGGTACGGTTTATGTATTCTTCCGGTTAGCCGGTATAAAGCTGAAATGAAATCGACAGAAATGCTGTTTATATTAAGAATAAATATCTAAAAATATTAACATCGCTAGTATCTTTGTCTAAGTTGGAACACAGATGAACTTATTTTGTTATGGTAATAGGCATGTATCGGAGAGAGTTTACGTTGCGTTTCTATATACAGTAGTTTATGCGAGTGGAAGGGAAAAGTGACTGGTCAGTTTGATTTTGCTATGGGGCCCTCCAAGGGGTAACTGTACATGTTGTGATGTCTTCTTCGCTGTCGGTACTCGGGGTCAAAGGAGATACGTGCGCTATTAGATTTACATAATTAACAATATTCCCGGGTTCAGTAAAATGGTATGATTTAATTATATTGCTGAAGTAAACAATTTTGTATTCACATGCAAGATTTAAGTATATCAAAATTACGGGTCAAGATGAATAACTGGGAACCCCTTATAGTAAATAGGATCGCATAACAAAAAAAAACCTTTTAATCGTAATGTTTTAACCGTTTATGTTTTCACATGATGTAGACTTTGAATGTATGATCATGCAACAACTTTTGTCTATAAATGATTAATTTTCGACTTCGAGATAGAAGCGGAATACGCATTGAAAACGGGGGGGGGGGGGGGGGGGGGGAAGTCATTTGTTTTCGTTATAAAAATGGGGCGTGCTACCGATAACTACGGCTTCTGTTTCGGACAAAAGATACTGATTAAAGAAAAGTTGTCTCATCATAATAAGGGTCCATTAACAAGTATGCTTTAATATCTGTAAAGTATTGAAAACATGTCATTATCAAGCACCTCAACACGTTCCATATCCGACACATATTCTACATGTTCACGTAGTGGTTTTGTCAGATGTTAATTGTTAATTGTTAATTGTTTGTGATGGCTTATATGATTACGAAGTGTTAACGTATGAAGACAGTAAAAGTGGGAAAGAGGGTATACATGGATATATATATATATATGGATGGTCTAGAAAAAAGGCCATTTCTCTCTTTTTTTATACTTGACAATACACTTTATGAAAACATTTTAAATAGGATATTCGTCTCGTGAATATTCCATTTTACAGAAAGATCTGTCCAATGATTGAAGGAAGGTGTTCAGCCCCGTATCCATTTGTACCGGTCACATTCCGGTAATAGATATTTCCTGGAATCTATAAATAATGCCGGGAGGCCAACACATATTTCTACATTTGAATTTTGAATAATGGCATGTGTGCAATTAACTTCTGATGATGAAAAGTACTGCTAAGGGAATTCAATAAGTTTCAACACGGACTTCGAAATCATATTACTTGGTTTCATAGTGCGGTAAAAGGTTGCAGTTGCCTGACGGTCCCTCATGACTGGGGGCCCCTTTGGAAACTTTGCATCTCGGTCAAACCACCTGTGTTAACTGCCTCGTTTCAAAACCGTTATGTGACGTTATTGGCACCATTTTATTAGGGCTTTCCCGAACAATTCATGTGGTCAAACTGGACATTAATTTGGAACGAACTATGAATATGGGGATAGCAAGATAACATAAGTGGACGTGTATACAACACAAACATTCATTAAAAACAATATGGCTCTTCACGTGATGCCCCTTTACAAGTTTATTAAACCACCATTGTATTTACCAAGGGGTGATATGTCTCTGCTCAAATGAAAACAAACAAACAACCGACGTAAGACACACTCCTTATAATACAACATTAAACGGACTATACTTATTTTAGAAATATGTCTTGCCTGATCGATTCTATATACCTGGTGATTGAACGATGGTCGATGTACAGCATGCTATCATGAAGTTTGAACAAGAGTAGTGCTCACTTTGTACTAAGCAAATTGAAGTCAATCTAAAAAAATCATACACATCTTAAAAGGCTTTATGGTTTTTCTCTTGGCATTAAAATCAATATCAGTTTCTGGTATAAGGCATTTACATAAGGACAACTTATGTGTTTGACCTCCGGGCATTTTCGCCGGAAGTATCAGTAACCTTTGACCTCGCTAGTCCAGGAGACCTGGTTGCCATCAATGGTAACTGTCGACAGGTACATGTATAACAGTCAATCACCGGGAATACAAAATACTAAATGAAGTATTTAGCGGCTTGTCGATGATTCAGCCATCTTCGTCACCAGCGTAAATGGTTTGATTGTGGGACGGCTGGATTACTGGGGAAACTAGCTTGATAATGAGACGACTAGTAGATTGGTGGTGGCTAGACTAGCGACAGGCGATAACTGGTATATGAAAATATTAACATAAAAGAAAATGTGTTTGTTTGTTGTGTGTAAGCTCAACCACAACTCGAGATTACATTCATTATTGTACAATTTAAATGTCAGTTTTGAGACCATCACATATAAATGGAATACATTTGTCGGAGTTACCGGCCTTATACGCATGTTTCAAAAATGTATAAAGAGCCGTAGAAATGCATGATATTAAATTTATATAATAAAAGGCTTACATTCACCATTTCTCGTGTATCTGACTGACCAATCTAGCAAGTTTTATGACGGGATGCCTTACTTCTAAGCTGTACGAATAGCGGGAAAATGTTGACTAGCCGATCTTGATTGTAACATCACTGCTGTCCGAACCTACGGTATTTACAGTTGATTCGGTATTCAGGAGCTTGCTCCGAATACCATTACTTCTGTGATATATGGCGTCTGCTGACCGACAAACTTACAACACTGAGTCTCCAAATAGGCAAGGTAATGAAGACTACAGCAAGTTTCAAAGGGATTCTTGTGTGATATGAAGGACACGATTTTTATATCATGACGTGTCGTCGACGAAGCAGAAGACACTTACCATTTTGGAACATTAAGAATATCTTTGATTGTTAAATCTTTGTTATTCAGGTCAAACAAATCAAATGTATTCAATTTGAACAAATATTAATCCAAATGATATCTGATTGAATTGCCATATACGTATTTTTTCCAGATAATTGAGTTTTATGCAATGGATTTTGATTTTGTAATATTGTTTTTCTGATATGATGTAACCTATTCAGAGATCTTGTTGCTTGCTGAGCAGCTCTTCTTATTGTTATATAGAATAAATATAACATGTAGGTTACCTCAGTCTTAACTGTAAATAATGGTACGTGTGGTGCAGATGTTTTGGTTTGTTTTCGAATTGAAGACAATATACAGCCAGATCCGGATGGATCGTATACAAACTCCGAACAGTAAATCTTTGCAACGTTTCTTTGAAGTTCGGCATGCTACCATGTTTGTGTACGTGACAAAAGCCGTTTCCGGGATGTTCAAATCTAGTATAAAATTTAAACCTTCAACTATGTTTACAGCAAATAACACATACCTTTGCAGAAAATGAATAATTTGTTATCTTGGATGATTGTTGGACAGCTAATTTAAAAGCTTATGGCAAAAAAAGTTTACACCATCAAGCCGTTTGCACACGTTTATATTTACCTCAAAACATTTATACAACCGCAAATGAGTGTTGTCACGTATACCTGGCCTCAAACTTTGTACCTGCATATTAGTTTATACAAACACATTCCGCGTTTCATTAGTGATCTTAGAATGTTTACTTAGTAAGGATCTTTTATTTACTTAATTGCAATCTCGAGTCCGCCGCACATCAAAATAAATTACAGACGTGAAACAAGAGTCTACCGTTCGAGTATTGGCAATAGTCATGTTTGTATTATATAATTAATGGTGCCTATCAATATAATACTTTTTTTCTGTATTCTGATTTCGTACCATTTTATCTAAATACCCCTCTGTTCTTCCTTATGATCAATATGATTTAAAAGAAAATCAAAATTGTTATAAAACAAATAAGGTCATTTTGTTGTGAAAATATTTTGTTTGTTTGAAAACTTCTGGATTCTCCTGATGCTGATTTGATTTTTGATAGATTTCATATTTACTTTATGAATGTTTAATAGAAACATATCCAATACATGTACTTTTTTAACCTTGTATCACATAACCTAGATGTCTACGAATATTCGCGAAAATATGTTTTCTTCCACCACAATCAACAAATCAATCTCGCCATTGTGACGTAATATGTTTTTACCTAAATGCGACGTAAAATTATCTTAAATATGACATCTTCATGAGTATATTATACCTGGAGCTAATGCTATGACATCGTGTATACACTGCATAACGCGGTAGTCACGTGACCTGATTCTTACTAAGTTAGCATTAGTGTGCATGTAAAACAGTATGTACACATTTTGAAACAATCCTGTTATGTAGACATTTCAAGTACCACACAGTCACCTAGAGTCAGTGTGATGTGCAGAATTTCAGCTATCGAGTAAGGAATTCACGACCATTGATCAAACGTTATCTTTCATTATTCACATTTCGACTTACATTAACCCATTATCCAACATTGAGTCCAACAGATATTAAGTTACATCGTTATTTCTGTCAACATTGACGTTCGTTGTCTCCTTAGTTATTGTGTGATGTGTTTCGATATGAAAATATTTTCATATAATTTGACGCATTGTTTTTAAGACATGATATATCTGCTACTTTATGGTATTTCTGGAATACGAATACTGAAAGCATGTTGATGTGTCTTCCCTTTTATCAGTTCAATATTGTAAGCATATGCTTGTGACTTTTCCTTAATAGTTATACTCTTGATTATTTTTTAGTAAAGTCTTAAATTTAACATTATTTGCTTGATGATCATTCAGGTTGCAGAATGATAAAGCTATGCATAATAAATTAAATAATGTGTAGGACGAATTGTGTTAACACAAGCAGTTGTACAATAACTATTTCTGAAAATGCAATAATCTTTTAACGATACTTACATTGAAAAAAGCATTTATAATTTTCAAAAATAAATAAAAATGCTGTTCATAACAATATTTGAATCGTAAAAATGTGCATGGAATAAATCAACTTAAAAGTCTTTTGGAGGCGAAGATCTATCGTAGATCTAGGGACACACATTTACCCGTACAAGACAACCGAGATGCTCTGAGGTAAGGTAATTGATACGCTTCTCCCTGATAGAAGTTCTAGAACGGCAATTACAACGAACTAATTAGTAACACATTAAATGTGAAATGCAGAGTTGTCAGAAATGGAATTTATGTTACTAAATTCCAATGCCGTTTTTCGCGTCAGGTTATTAGGCGATAACTCCATTTAAGAACGTATATATTGAATATATGGCAAAATAGAAAGCCCTAGATTGATTAGGATAGTTTAACTTGTTAAGTTGTAAGTTGAACGTATGAATGTGCACGTTTTAATCTGCACCAGGATGCTAGTACATCGAAATATAGTGCAGTAATGCCGAGAGTAATTCCAGTGATATTGTGGTATTTTTCGTCTTGATGGAAATTGACCCTTGGAAACAAAAATATCAACACGAAGAAATCATTGATAACCATCAATATTTTTTAACCAAAAATACATTTTTCTGTAGGGTTGGTGTGTTCCAAAAGATATTTTGTTATAACTTCGATATGTTTTTCTTGTGAAACGGCCACGAGATTGAAGGATTTAAGTCTGTCCCACATAATAAAGTATACGTCTCTATTAACCTGAGTTTTTTATGGCCCCGACACCAGACTTAGATGTCTAACACCTGACATCTCAACAAGTCAAAATGTCTATATCTGGTGTCAGGGCTAGAGGAATCTCGGGCTTCGCCTCTATAGGAAAATCATGAAACTTATGATTTAGCGTTAGATTTATTAAACATGCATGCCAATAAAAACGTCGATAAAACAAATTGTATCAAGTTTAGAAAAAAGGAATGCCTAGCGTTAGGAGTCGAAACATACTACATAACGACACGTTGGACTACATGAAACAACTCTAGGTTACATTATAACACTTTGTGAAAGATGATGACAACTTACGAATTACATGTTTTTTTTTATATAAGTACCTCAACATTGCTATTAAATATGAGGAGAGAATTGTATTAGAAGGTAATATTGTATTGGTATTGAAAAATCCATTTTGTTTAGTATCCCAGGGGAGAAACAGTGCAATTTCGATATTTCATAATATGTCACTAGATAAACCATTGGTAAACATGATGACCTTACATAAACAAATAAGTCCCATATAAATAGATAAAGCCACATAGGGTATCATCAAAGCATGCCAAACCTGCTTAACGTCAGAGAGTGATTTGCTAGTGGTGAAGCATAGAAGGAAACAGTAATACTCTGGACATTCTGCTGCAATGGTAAGTTAAACTGAAACCCTTTGATTATTAACTTTAGTTATTTTGTATCAATCAAATGTTTTCGAACAGTTTTATTTGAAAGATTCTCTTAATTCATGGACAAACCCAAAATAAAAATATAAATGAATAAAACCTAAAATCATACAAATCCTAATAACATACAAGATCGATCTAGAATAGTACCGATTAAATGAAAGGTATTTTATAGTCGTACATGTGATATGTGTTGTACAATGAAAAAAAATATTTATCAATCGCATGTTTAATTTATAAGTAATCTTTCATATTATTAACCTGATTAAAGTATTTGCAATGTGTCATTCATTTGCACATTTAGTACATAACATATTTCGATATAATATAATATATATTCACTTCAGAGAACCATACGTAATTGCTTTACAAAACAAAGATAAGTATATAGCATACCTTCAAGATATAAAAATACCTTTAACACGCATTTGTTATACAACATGTTTCACTAATATTAAATGATTATTCAAAGTTGTTCCCTTTGCAAAGATTTTGCGAATTGTTTAAATGTTTATGAGATGGTTTTTATAGCCATCAAATTACTTAACTGTAGATAAATGATTTTCTTTCGTTATCATACCTTACGGATCGGAAAAAGTTTAAGCACTTGCTTTTTATTTGTTAAAGCAATTTTTCAATACATTTATAAATAATGTATTATTCATACGAGATATTTATGAAATGAGACTGAACGTCGTGATTTTAGCGAAGGTCTTAAGACGTAAAAGGTACTTGTTTTTAATTTGAAAGAGTTTTGCTTTTATGAAATAGAGACAATTAAAATAGAATTTGTATGAATTACCCACGTGGGTTTCTCCGGGTACTCTGGTTTCCTTCCAGATTAAGACCCCCGCGCACTAACATCTTGGCCAATAAGAGTGATTTTTATTTATTTATAAGTTGGAATAACTTGTTTCATATTGTAACAATAAATTAAATAAACAAAGTTTATACTTAAATAAACCTTTCACCACATTAAATAAAAGTAAGCAAAACATCGCGAAGCAATATTTTAAAATTATAAAATCTTGAGCTTAACATCTTAACAACTTATTAATAATTGTATTCAATGTAAAGTCGAATTGTTTTAACTCTGACGACACAACAGTTGTTACAAAACTATGGCACACGTGTGTTCATGTAGTCACGGTAGTCATGTGGCCCATAACCAGAAATAGCATTGCTTAGTATCTATATGTAAAGGGACAACTGAGTTAGGTTATCATCAGATTAAAAAGTGTCCATAGCTTTCAAGTACAATGAGGTCACAATGGTATCATTGTGATGAGACAATATTTAGGTATCCATTACTCCGCTGATAGTTACACTTTTATTAACACACATATGAAATTGCCAAAAATAATCAGCGAAATTCGATGAAATTATAGCATACGAATACTAATAGTTTGATCATTTATAAACGTTTTAAGATCAAGCATGTACGCACTAGTTGGTTCTTAACTTCTCTGATAAGTGTAGTGTTGGTTAACACTTTCTAAAATAAGTGAAAAATAATTTAGAGATAACGTCTTGACTTCAAAATATTTGTAACTCTCCAAACAGTAGTCTTATTCCATTACAGCTAGAGTACAGATATATTTAGGTATTCAAAGTGCCTATCGACTTAAAAAAAAATAAAAAAATAAAAAAAAACATTGGCATGTTTTGGATTCCTTATGGCGGTGAGCATGTTTTATGGCATGTCAATAACCTATTTAAAGACCACCAGCACATGTTCGGGGAAATAAGATACCTGCTGTATTCCTCTGCATGATCGTATGCGGTGACTTGTGTGGGGTCATCTGCTCCTTCATTGCGATAGTGTCTTTTATATAACTCTTGTTTGTCCATTGTCAGAGTTTGGAGTGTCATTGTAACGTTTCAACGTTAACATTTCCCCGAGATAGTAATTTAAAGTGGCATCGATCTCTATTTGCTCTCAGCGTCTCTACATGATCTTAACATTGCAAGCACACTAAATGCTGAATAAAAAACCTACCTAAAAACATGTACGAATGCGCGCTTTAGATGATGGTCATTCTACGGTTGTCTAAATAACAACCAGTCTTCTCAACAGCCTAGTGTGTGTGGTCGCTTAAAGAGGTTTCAACTGTATAATTTGTTTAGTCAGAAATAATTACATAATAATTGTATTTGCAATTTTTACATCCAGTTAACAATCATTTTACTTAACTCAAATTTCGTCACAGAAAACTTTTAACTAAACTAAATGGTATAAATTGAAGTCATTATGTCGTTGCTATTTGACAGGTCTTCCTCGCCGTTCTCGCTATCCTGGCTGTGTCCGTTGGCTCTGGCCTCGGATATGAGTGTGATAGGGCAGCCTCTGTTTGTGAAACGACTTTAGTGATCGAAAAAAGATTGACGATGATGCGCGATGTTGAGGAGCAAGTTTACCCTTATAACGGCAAAATCTACAAATACGACGTAGTTGATCCATCAAAAGCTACTCCCATCCCTACTGATGAAGTTATGACAGCTGACGGCTGGGAGGAAAATAGACTCGTCGTTGTCGCCAATGAAACTCTTTCCGGTCCCCCGATCATTGTGTACAAGGGACAACGCTTGATAATCCATGTCATTAATATGCTTTATTCGGACACATTGACAATTCACTGGCATGGGCTTCACCAGAGCGGAACACCGTGGATGGATGGTGTCCCATTTGTCACACAGTGTCCAATCCTCTCCGGCCAGAAGTTCACGTATGACTTCACACTCGACCAAACAGGAACCTACTGGTATCATTCTCATGTAGGCAATCAGCGTACCAAGGGAATCAACGGAGCTCTGGTGATACGAGAACGGGACCAAACAATGAAGGAACATATCATGACAGTTCAGGACTGGAACCATTTCTGGGGTGCCGATATGGATCACCTTAAGTTGAAGTATGGCGATTTCTGGAACCGAGTACCCGAGGAAACAAGAACATCTGTCGATGGTGGTTTCTTCGATCCATTCTATGCTACCTCTGTTCTGATAAACGGAAGAGGTAGATACTACACAAACACAACGACAGGAGAAAACAATGGCGCTCCACTGTCAGTGTTTTCCGTAGTTCGAGGAGAAGCATATAGATTTAGGGTTATAAATGTTGGAGCAATATATCCCATTAGAGTATCAGTAGACAATCACCCTCTAACACTTGTCGCATCAGATGGTTACGATGTCAAACCTGTGGATGCAGAATCATTCATAATCAATCCAGGGGAAAGATACGACTTTATTTTAACAGCAAACCAGAGTGCTACAAACTACTGGATACGGGCAGAAACACTTGAAACTAAATTGCATAGGGTAGAAGCTATTCTTCGCTACAGTGGAGCACCAGAAGCAGAACCCACCACGTCCAAGCGACCTTGCACACCGACAGAAAGATGCCTGGTTGTCAACTGCCCATTTTCAAGTTATCCATTAGGTGAACACACCGACTGCCTCCGATTTGATCATCTCAGGTCAGCTGTGGACGACGACCCGGCGCCAGAGCCAACATCTGCTGATACATTTAAAGAACATTATCTGAATTTTGCTCTACCAACGGAAATATCCTCAATTAATGGAATCGAGTTCGAAGATCCCCCTGTTTCAGCTTTGACACAGCCATACGAGATCGAGACGTCTTGCGACAAAGTAGACTGTGGCGAGGACAAAACTTGTAAGTGTACTCATTCACTGACCACTAAACACAACGACGTCGTACAACTTGTATTGATGAATATGGGCATAGGTACAGGTGATGCGCACCCAGTTCACCTCCATGGCTATTCTTTCTACGTACTGAAAATGGGGTATGCTACCTACAACAAGACGACCGCAAAATATATATCTCGGAACATGGACATAGATTGTAGAGGTGGTGGAGAAGCAACCAGCTATTGTAATAACGCCACTTGGAGTAATCCAAACTGGCAGGGAAACAATGTTCCTGGCTTGGAACTGAAAAACCCTCCTCGAAAGGATACACTGATCGTCCCTAGCGGTGGATACGCTATAATACGGATCAAGGCCGATAATCCTGGAGTTTGGATCATGCACTGTCACATCCAGTATCATGCAACGCTTGGTATGAAAATGCTATTGAACAGCTCGTATCCATTACATCCATCACCACCAGTGGGCTTTCCAGTTTGCCACGACTTCCCACCATCACCCTTCCGGGAGAACCTCTATAGCTGTCATCCTACCACAAAAGTTCCTCATCAAACCGTTACTGGTAGGTATGGCTAAAAGACACCAATGAGTCCTAGAAGGACGGAACAGCTGTGTGATGCAGTGTATTTCATTTTTGGCAACCTGTGTGTGTGTTACGTCTACCTTTCTGTCACGTTAGATAATGCGATAGATGTGCGATTTATAATTCAGTAGATTTATTAATTTCAAGAATGTATAAATTAGCTTATCTAATCTATACCTACGACATGTCCCTCTTAATTTGAGGATTTCCAGTGTTTTATTAAGAACTGTGATATATCTATCAATGCTCACAAGTCTTACCTCGTATTAAAACATTTCTCAATTAACAATTTATAAGAAAATCGCTATATCATCTTGTTCCTGTGCATGTTGGTATCGTAATGACGGTTGACTAAATACATACTTATTTCACTGTTCTTTTTCCATATGTGATTTAAATAAAATGCTCGATATTTCATTCAGTTTCCACAAATAGAAAGCCCTTCGGTATAGTTTGTAGTAAGAGTAACTATGTTGATCACGAGCATTTGTTTAAACACAAATTTAGGAGAGCAATCCATTCTCAATACCAATTTATAAATTGTGGCTAATCACTTCGTATAGAAATTTGATAATCTAATAACGATACTTAGCTTGGTAAGCATTCACGATTTTCCACAAAAAAAACACCCATCCATGCCATGTCTAAAATGCCTTTGTATCTTAAAGATGTCCATCGACCGACGACAACCTTGGAACCATTCGGAGGTGAAGGTCCAATTGTAGGTCGAAGACGCCGGGGATCTAGGAACGCATATATACCTGCACCAGAACTCCCAGAATCTCAAAGGAATAATCAGTGAGAAGCATAGGTCCCTAACCTGAGGAGACCGGTGAAAGGCGAAATGCAGGATTCTTTTTCTTTATTCAAATAATGACAGAAATGCATACTGTGTGTGTGTTATTCAGTGATTTAGCGACAAAGAAAACAATACATCATTATTCGACATTTGTTTCCAACGGGCAAAAAGACAGAAATTACATGTCTGAATATCGACTGTTTTGTAGTAATCAATGTAACTTTACAAAATTAAATTTCAATCTTGCTTATGCTTGTATACTATGTTCTGTGTCGTTTATATAATTGGCCCCTGCAAATTATTTCGCTCATCAAGTAGAAATTCAACAACAAGATGTCCATGAAAGCTGACAACCATTAACGAGATTTTTTCCACGAAAGTTTATTTAATACCAAGACACATGATAGTAAACTAAACTTTGTTAGTTCTGTAGCGGGGGGCATTTATTGATGTATGATTTATGACGGCTAGCTCAAGCTGACAATGCAAAATAAGCATTGGTGTGCTTGATTTGGTCTGTGTATCAGGTTAATGTTGTGTCTGTACTCAGTGTACCTGTGTTACCTGACCTTTGTTGTGTCTGTATTCAGTGTACTTGTGTTTGTAATCCTGTCGGGTGCTTCTTGCTTTCTAATCTGTGTCTATGGTCTGTTTACTTGTAAAGCCTCTGTTGTGATTGGTCCATCGTTTCGTATTGTTAACTTTGAGTGTAGGTTGGGGTGTTCGTCTTATATGGACGCAGAGCGCTGGATTTACTTCCTGGGGTTCATCTCTGCAGTAGGTATATTTTTAGGTACTTAGGAATAATTTAGATGTAGTGTTAGAATGGGAAGCTGGGGGTTAGTTTCGTTAGGGTTAGATTCGTGTAGGTATAATTTAATAGGCCTATTATTCTGTGTTAAATGTTGTGAATATATATATATATGTTTTCTATAATAAACTGTGTTAAATATAATTGTAAAGTACTTATTCTCATCAAGTGTCAGAAGATAAAAACAACCGAAGATAATTTAACCGTCAACAAAACCGCAATTCGAACTCAAAAACGACAAAACCAGGGCAAAAGAACACACTTGATATAAGAGGACAATGTATTCTGGAATGGAAAGTCTGTAGAGAAGAATGCAAATTGACAGCTGTGTCATCCTGAGTATGGGTCCTCCTTAACGTACTCAAAGTATGAATTCATGCGCCAAATTGCAGCTAGAACATAAACTGACCATACGATACCCGTCACGCGCCCTATGTTCCCATTCTGAGAGCATCAATGCCGTTGATGGCGAACCTTATTCATCACTAAAACAACTAACTTCACATGGCCGCCATTTATTCTCATTTTGGATGACACCTCCTGATGATAGTTTCGACTTTTCGAGATCGTCCATTAAATACAGAAAGTAATTAACACTCTTTTCTGAAGGATGGACATTAAGTTTACATTAAACAAACGACACAAGATACATTAAAAATTCAATGATAAATACACTCATTTTAATAACGTTATGGATAAAATCCACATGAAAGCTCATTGAAAATATGTATGTAACAAAAAATACAATCTCTCCCATGCTATTTGTAAAGATTCTTTAACATTCAGTTAAGCAATGAACGTTTTAGCAAATGTTGTTATGGTCCTATAATGCTTTATTTAATTATATAGAATAGTTCTTTGTATAGCAAATTAATTAAGTGTTGACAACAATGAAACTGAAGACGTCACAAAAGAAGTTGATGATGTTACACTAGCAGATGTTGCTATAGTCTCACAACAACAATTGCCTTCTCAGTGCATTGCAATGTTACGTATACACTGCAACGAATAGATGCAGAGAAATTGTAAATATTACATTTTTGTTTCTCACTTAAACAAACAGATGTGACAAAATGACAATGGAAACTGGTGACACTGACAGTTAAAACTGTATACATTTCTAGAGCTGGCAAGTATGGAGAGGAAATAACAATTATTTCCAATACAAAGTAGGCCAACGTGTTTATTAACTATCTGGGATAAACATATCTATATTAACAAAACAGAATGTGCTATAAGTTATAATTGCGAATATTTTCACAAAATTGCAAACGTTGTTATTAAATCACAAGAATTTAAACACTGGTTTTTATTGAAATGATCACAGCATTCAATGTGTGTTGCTTGTTCACCATCTTAGACATCATAGTTGTTCTAGGTGTTCACTTTATCTATCCAGATCATGTAAATGTCATACAATCATACAGGGTGTTCTCATTACTTGATCATCCACAGCAGTTAAAGTTCACACACTCAGAATCACACTGGGTGTTCTCATTACTAGATCATCCACAGCAGTTAAAGTTCACACACTCATACTGGGTGTATTCATTACTAGATCATCCACAGCGGTTAAAGTTCACACAATCATACTGGGGGTTCTCATTACTAGATCATCCACAGCAGTTAAAGTTCACACACTCAGAATCACACTGGGTGTTCTCATTACTAGATCATCCACAGCAGTTAAAGTTCACACAATCAGTATTATACTGGGTGTTCTTATTACTAGATCATCCACAGCGGTTAAAGTTCACACAATCATACTGGGTGTTCTCATTACTAGATCATCCAAACCGGGTAAAGTTCACACAATCATACTGGGTGTTCTCATTACTGGATCATCCAAAGCGGTTGAAGTTCACACAATCATACTGGGTGTTCTCATTACTAGATCATCCAAACCGGGTAAAGTTCACACAATCATACTGGGCGTTCTCATTACTGGATCATCCAAAGCGGTTGAAGTTCACACAATCATACTGGGTGTTCTCATTACTGGATCATCCAAAGCGGTTGAAGTTCACACAATCATACTGGGTGTTCTCATTACTAGATCATCCAAACCGGGTAAAGTTCACACAATCATACTCGGTGTTCTCATTACTAGATCATCCACAGCAGTTAAAGTTCACACAATCAGAATCATACTGGGTGTTTTCATTACTAATAAATAGTAGTTTTAAAAATATGAATCTTTTATTGTGTTCAATTTCCTCCTAAGCAACAGTCAAAGATCATACAAACATTCTGCATTATACCATTTACTTCTTTAATGGTTATTAAGGATCATATATTCATTTTTTGTGTTCCATTTACATGTTAACAAAAGTAACAAATCTTAATTTCATTCTTAGTGAACCTTCTATGCTTAAGCAATAGTTACAGATCACACAATTAATTTTATGTTCCATTTTACACCTCCAACAATTCATAATAATAATTCATTCTTGGTTTTTCCCTCACTCTGACATTAACATAGCTAAGGCCCAAAAAAAGATTCTTTCCTATGATCTTTCATCCACACAAAAAATAGGGAAAGTATAGGGAGGAATTTTTATTTTTATTTTATTAAGTATTTTTACTTTTTTTATATAGAGCCTGATTTCTGACTTTAACACAGTTACACTGCATATCACTAAATGCCAATAAAAACTTCAGGGTAGGCACAAACATCTAGGGTAGGTAGGGTTAGCAGAAAAGATTTTTTTTTTATTTGTCCTAAAGATCTTACATTCATTCTTGGTATTCCATTTATTCTTAAGTGGGAGTTAAATATCATACAATTATTCCTGGTGTTCCATTTCATTCTTAACAAAGGTTGAAGACCTTGCAATCATTTTCTGTTTTTGATTCACTCCTTAACAGATATGAACATTTAGTTTTCTTTTCACGCTTACATTTACAGTAATTAAAAGAGAATACGACCAGTCTAATTCCATTTACTCATGAAACAGAACTTGAAGATCATATATTCATTCTGGGGTTGTTCAATTTACTCCTTAACATTGGTTAAGTTAATAGGATTGTGTCACCATTTCTCAGTAGAATTTCTTCCAATTTTGTAGTTATATTGCGTTGAAGTAAAGAAAATTTTCTGCCACAAAAAAAATAGAGGTTGTCAGAATTTAAAGGATTTGAAATGAAAATTTATGTAAAAAGGAGTGAGTTTTGAAAAAAAAATGAAAGACACAATTTTAGGCAAAATAATGTCAATAAAAATGATATTGACATAGATTAGTATTGCATTAATGTATATCAATTTAATAAAGGCTGAAATAGTGTAAAATTAATTATCTATAAACGTTTAAAAATTGACATTTTATAATAAAACCATGTACATGCATGTAAAGAGTTATCTTTCTTGAAAAACTTCACAGTAGTGAAATAGGTAGCCGGGTTCCTGAAGTACAGAAAAATGGACACATGTGACTCATTGATAAAAAACAACTGAATTAATGCCTGGATTGCTTTGAAATACTTTAATATTGAGAGAACACACTGTTCTGTCAATAATAAACATGCAATATTTATCAGTTTAATATTAAACATCAGAATATGTGGAAATTGTGATACTGTCTCCCTACATTGGATTTTCAACTAGGGATGCACTTCCTATTTCCGTTTATCAATACACTCCTATGACCTTAAAGGTCAAATAACATTCCTGATGTTCCAGTTGCCCCTTTAACATTAAATAAACAACATAAATCATTACTGGTGTTCCCTTCACTAAGACAATTACAGTGGTTTATGATCCTACAACCATTCTATGCATTCCATTTACACATTTAATATTAAAGATCATAAACCATTCTTGTTGTTTTCTTTATTCTTTAACTTCAGTAACAGATCATGAAACCATTCTTGATTTTCCTTACATTCCTTAACATGGAGTTAAACAGCAGACAATCCTTTTTGGAATCCATTTACTTTGATATTAACAGTAGCTAAACATCATAAAATCATTCTTGTATTTACTCGTTCATGGTACTTAAAGTTTACACAGTCACAACGTCCTTGCTAGAGATTTCGGCAACAACAGCATTGGATAAGGAACAATCACTCTTACCGCTTCATTTACTGTGCCGTCAGCAGTAGTTCAAGATCATACAATCATTCTTGGCATTTCGTTTGCTCAGCCACATCAGTTTAAGTTCAGACATATATGCTCATGATGTCAAGAGATTTTGGCAATGACAGAATTGGATAAGAAACAATCATTCTTACTGATCCATTAACTGTGCCGTTAGCAATAGTTTAAGATTATGCGATCACTCTTGGTGTTTAATTTGCACGCCCATAGCAGTTAAAGTTCATACGATCACGATGTCCTTACTGGAGATTCTGGCAACAATAGCATTGGATAGAGAACACGTCGTCAACTCAGTGTCAGTTATCTTGTAAATCTGCAACAAAAAACACATGTTCTAATAATAAAAGACTTTCCACTATTTCTTTATTAACCATTTTTATCATATTTAATACTCCAGGATGCTTCGTATTTCTCAGAAGAGACATGAAATAGAATATATCGCTTAATGAATACAAGCTATATGACACTGACTACTACTGATACATGACTTTGGGTTAGGCTACTGCTCTGTCAGTTTGTGAATAGTGTCTTGCATGTTTATGCAATTACACAGAAGCTTTCTTCTCTGAGTATTCTGTCCTGTTCCTCCTAATACAGGAAGCGCTGACTCTGAATAGACTGAAGCTTCCCATGAGTAATACTGTAGGTGTAATCTATAGATATGTAGAACGTAAACCTGTCAACAGATCCAGAATGCCAGGTTTCTTAAGAAATATGAAAACCCAAATCATAAAATATTTATGACCCATACATGTAATTAATATCACCAACATTTATTAGTTCCACCTACACAAGAACTTGATGATATCTTCAATTGTCAATGACCTATGGGTGAAGGTCATGGTGACCTAAATCAGTGTACTGCACACCTACTGTGGGTGATGCAATTATCCTCATAAAGACATTTTGCACCCATTTGACCATTGACTTTGAGGTCATGGCAAGTTTCATTGTCATATTTATAATCTTTTAAAATTCAAGGCCCAGAGAAGTTTTTACAGGTAAATTTTGTATTGATTGTCACAAAGCAGGAAATTTGCATTACTTGATTAGCTTTAAAAAGACATTTCTTGATCACACTAACAATTTATTTATCACATGTTGACCGTGATAAGTTGACCTTTGATATTCCTTTATAAATTTTTGCTTTATTTAAGCAGAATTAAAAAAGGGTTTTATGAACTAGGAAAAAACTTGTCCCTAATGACTGAGAAATACTGATTAAATAACAAATATTCAATGAAATTTCTTTGTTATTACCAATTATTCTGTTTTGCCTTGTTTGCAGCCAAAACCAGGCTGCTTTCCCTAGCTAAAAAGTGCTTTTTTTCCCAAAATGAAAAAAATGAGGAATCAAATATTGCTTCATTTTCCCAATTCATGCTGCTGTAAAATTTAGGTATAAAATGGACTGCCTACTTTCTTTATCAATGCTATATCAGCTAATGATTCCACTTCTGCTACATCAATGAGCTCTCCCTGCATATAAGTAAGTACAGAGTTGAGGACTGTTCCATCAATGTCGTCCATAATGGCTACCACAACACTTCTGTCAGTGTCAGCAAGGCCAAACTTTCTGAAGGATTCTGAAATCTGAAAATAAAAAATAAAACGTTATCAGCAAACGAAACCTATGTGTGCATTATACAGTATAATTACTTTCTCTTAAAATACTTTTACATTGAAGGTACTTTCTTCCTCAATGTAAATGGACATTACTGACAGCAAACATCTCATCTCTAGTCTTTTGGTATTACGAACACTAAAACAGTTAACCAAATGATGGGTAGTCTCCCTTGAAATCTTTTTATGTCTGGTTTCTCTGTACATGTATTCGGGGGTTTTGAACAAACTATAATGATACTTCTGATTAAATAATAATCGAAACTTATAAGTTAAGAATTTCAAGGCATCTTAGTCAACAGACAGATTTTTTAAGCAATAGGACATTTTCTCATTTACTTTATATATCAAAATGATGGTGTCATCATTTGAGTTACAATACACATATAAAGATTAGAGATACACTGTACCTGTAAAACCTTCAAATGTTTGGAGGCGTCTTGATTTTTAATCTCAATATAATGTTGAACATCTAGCACAAGTTAACTTCATAATATGATTTCATCATATATGGCATTGAATGTACCTGTATTGAAGGCAGACATCTGAAAATTTACAAAGTCTTTTCTCCGCCATGAAAATTTTGTTTGGTACTTCTACTTCTTCTAAAGGGTACTGATCAACTTCAACAATCTGAAGATATCACAATCAATGTGATTGTCTACTGTAAAAATATATCTCTCCTGCTTACATTTTTGGTGGGTGATAAACTGAACAGAATTTCTGTGTGAACATTCTTCGTCATCATCTTGTTGACTTTGTTTAAATGTACCGCTCTGTTTGCAGCCACAATCACTTGGAATGGATCAATTATCTGGAATATAAATTCGAATAACACATTAGTATAAATGCTTTTAATTATATCATAAGCAAATTACATGAAATCATTTTGCAAAATAAAAGTCTAAATTACTTCAAAAGTATTAACAACACATATTAATCTATCTTTTTTTCTGTTGCCTGTTCAATAAAGTATAATACACTTTTTTTATATATAAATCCTTGGACATCACACCAGACATCTATCTGTCAAAATATCTAAATCTGTGTCACGGCCAGAGGAAACTCGGGCTAGTAGTGGTAATCATTAAATTACTGATCTTGTAATGTTTATAGAGTATCAGTTACTAGATAACTTCATCCTTCCCTTTTAAACGGCTTTGGTCAGGTGGTGTTGAACTTGATACGTTGCGCTGTTTTCACTGCATTATTTCTTTATCGGATAAAGAGCAGTGTTTCGATCCAAACTGAGGGGTCGAAACTGAGAGAGCATACATAGAAAATGAAACCCATAGTCTATGCTTTATTTCCATACAGAATATGCTTCATTTATTAAATTATAGCCTTTTTATTTGTTGCACAGATTAAATTTAAAATTCGTATGTTCGTAGAACGTGTAATAATTTATTGGACGAACCATAGAAGTCTTCAACAGCGCTGCCTCGAATTTCCCGGTCATTACACACTGCCGGAGTTCTTTCGCATTGTCAACATTTTTAAAGAGTGCAAGTGTCACGGTTGAGTCAGGATACAGTTCATTTCTAATAACCCTCGCCGACATACTCTCAAGTTGAATTAACAAAAAAATCTATATTACGTGAGATAAACACGTAACTTTGATTTTCCAATGCGATTTTTCCACACAGGATATGGATACCTTTTCTTATCTTCAAAAACTAGAGACCTCTTTAACAAAGGTTAGCTCCCTTGCTAATAGAAAAAATCGTAATTTAGATAATATTGTTTTTGGTTTATAAATTCAAAAGCAATGGGTTTTTTCTTTATCTATTGTTGTCTTATTTCGTAAAATATATATCGGCATGTAACTGTCTGATAACTACAAATTCATTTTAAAGAATAGAATAAAATTCAACTAAAATAATATCAATATTTAAATTAGAAAAACCATCACAACAAACTGTTAATATTGTTTATATTTATTTTCGACACGTACGTTCAGTGACCTTATATGCGTGCAAGTCACGCATGACTTTTGACCAATTTTGGACAGAACCGAATATCCTTCGTGGTTGTGGTTCTTTAAACAAAAATAAACGAAATTAGAGCTTTCCCACAATATACTGGACCGTACCCGAGTGGGATGTTGACCAGTAATTTGCTATTGAACTGGTAGCCAGTCCAGACCCACCCCCAGCTATAGGCATCGATAACGTGGCACCTATGGTGTTATAATAATATTATTGAACAATTCAGTTATAAGAGCTTATCCTAAAGTTATATTATATTTTTCATCTATGTAGGCCTATATTTATTTGCATGTTTTTTGTGGGGTTTTTAAAATTATACCTATGTTTGTCCAGCGCTACACATCCCTGGTTTGTCGCAGAAATGGCTCTACCGAGCCAATGTTTGTATGGCAGGTTTTAATGTTGTAAATAGGATTACGGTCGCCTTCTAGCTTACAGCTAGAGGGAATTTCACTTTAGCGCATTGGTAGAGCGTCCGACTTGGAACCTGGAGATCGAGGGTCCGATCCCCGGTGGAAGCACACTATTCTCTTTCCTGTTACATATGTTTATGGTATGCAACGTTAAATACATATTCGAAATTAACACGGTTTTTATGAAAGCAGCAGTTTATTCTTCAATACATTGAAAGTACATATACAGGAAAAAGAAAAGAAACGGCAAAACATCCATGTTTTCCATGTCTTTTTAAAACTTTCTTGAACCGAAGGTTATTTTTGCGGTGAGAGAAGGAGAAATCGAAATGCAAAAGTTTGTGACATACGTCATTTTGAGTGAACATATTCGGGTACAGGTAAAGTTAGAAAATGTCAGTCCACCGTCAAAAGCTACCTTATTATAAGAGGAACGCATAATTAGTTCCTATATAAAGAAACAGTACAGTAATATGTGAGCAACATTGCAATTGCATGGTCAACACATTATCATTTATCTAAAACCCGAACTTGAATTGTTAAAAGATATCTGCAAAACAGGAAGGTTGTTGATTAGTTTAAATGCTGTAAACGAATTAATAGAACGTTAATTTCACCTTAACATTAAAATTTGTTTAGAAACTTAGTTGCAAAATAAAGAAAGCAATCCATTCGGAAATAATGTTTTGAAAGTTGTGTTGGTAGGGCGACATCAAACTTTTTCTGTAAATTCAAAAATATTCTGAACTCGAATGTGACCGTTTAGAAGTGTGTAATGTCCGGACCATTTTTTATGTGAATGTGGCGAGTGATATATGAAATGATAGCCCCACAGCTTATAATGCCGTTATCTCCAATATCCATAAAAGGCAGGAGTTGGTTGTTAGGGCTTCCCTGATCACATTTCCTTTGAATAATTGGCTTTGTTGTAATTAACACAGACGATGCAGGCTCTTAATTAAGTTAATGATTAATGAAATCAAACATTGTCGAAAAATAAGATATGTAAATATTTTTAAGTCTCTAAACTAAATTTATCACTAAATAGATTACCATTTTTTATCGACTCTATCTTGAATGCTTATTATATTTTCCTGGAGACAAATAAGTGAAAGTGCAATTTTATTCCGCATGAGACTAAACAAATGATTCTTGATTCAGCATTTCCCTGTTGATATTTCTTGCCATGAGTATTAATATATGGTAGAGTAGTGCTTATAAAATGTAATGCCCAAAAATTAGGAGTAAAATCTCATTAACTCAGTTTCTTTATTTGTTTGTTGTTATCTATATTGCCTTCAAGTAAACATGTAACTAAAATAAAGCAATAAAATACTGAATTGGATTGAAATATGTCTCTGTTGGAATGTATAATCTATAGACATCTGCTACAACTTTCATAAAGATGACGAGGAATTTTGATCGGATGGTTATTTTGACGCCATGAGATTGGGCATTTTTATTGTAATACACGGACGTATACATACAAAATAGTCCAATATATATGTATATATGGGACTATTTGTATAGAGAAACTAGTTGTCAACGAGTTATCTCCCTTGTACCGAACTCTAACCAAACTGGTATTATACCTGATCAAAAATCTCTTATATTTAGTCGTTTTCATGGAATTTTAATCTACATTATTAAAATAATATTCACTTTAATAAATAGCTTATAAATTATCACATTAATGTTTAAACACAAGATATGACATTAATTAACATATTCTGATATTTAAATAAAACAAACCATCGATACCCGTTTCTGCAATTCTTTTATATTAAATTGTAACTATGAGGCGATCCATGACCTTAGCTTTGCGAGAAATAATCGCAAAAAGTAGCTTTTGGAAATGTAGGGCGTAAGAACGTCCTTATAACAATATCGGTAGTAAAAAGACCTAATGACTAGCATTATACTTGTGTACAGAATGACACAGTAGACAATGCTTTTAAACCCCGTTGTCTGATTAGTTGATTAACTGTGGATAACAACTAAGTGTTTTATTTTCACAAAAGAATGATATCAACTTTATATTCATCGTTACTGGTAAAATAGCGGTATCTAAAACATGAGTAAATGCACAAGTATACATATTATAAATGCTACATTGAAATGGTTTAAATGAGGGACCTTTCACTAACCTATGCTCATTTATTTGTACTGCAAAATTGGATAGTACGCACTTGCTACGATACACATTTTCAAGCTTTCAGGTATAACTATTGTTAGAAATATTTCTGTTTTGTCAACAGCACACGAGAAATTATCTAAGACAGCTGACGGCATATCATCACATGATTTCTAATTGAATCAACTTGTTAAACTTCGTACATTAAGGAATAATTAGAACATTACATAAATTGAAATGTAAATTTTAATAGATGACAAAGCCTCATTCGCTATCTTTTATTCGGATGAAATCGCAAAGTTTTTAATGAACACCATGAGCGGCATTCATCAAACCGCAAGGTTTAAGGTAATAAAGAATGAATGAATCACTTCCGAAAGTTGTCAAATCCAAGCGTGCCAGGTCACGCTTTAAGTAATGAAGGTAATAAATGCATCAATTTGATCTATAAATTAGTAGCAGAAAAGTTAAGAATTCTATCTGTTTTATCTTAATATTAAAATTCAATTACAAATTCTTGGGTAGTGTACGATGAGGGATATCTAGTATGTCATTCATTACCGCTAACGATTTTGATAAGTTTTGACATTATTAACAGGAAAACCAAAAAAGCAATGAAATCCTAAAGGATTGTTGATAAGTAATACTGTTACTCTAATTCTGATTTACATTATACAAGGGAAGTAACAGAGGTCATTTCTCAAACTCGGGACCTCTGTTTTACTTGTCTTGTGCTCTACCCATTGAGCTAAAGAGAATGTCTATACTTTAGGGAGGTGGTAGGAAGCAGCTAGTATTTACCAGAGTGACAGTTGTTTATTATTATATAAACGAACTCGGCAAACAACAATAATCGATACTCGCACTTACATCCATACTGTCATCTCTTACATTATTATTGCAACATGCACTGATATGATTTTTAAATACCATATGAATATTTAATTCCTAAATTTAGTTTTTGTCTTTTTTTTCTCTCACTTCATTGTAATTTAACAATCCTATAGGTTTTGTTTTTTACAAATTAACCTGAAATTGGTACAATGTAAATAAATGCTCATCTCTCGTCGCAAATTCCTATTCTAAGAAATAATCACATTAACTCTTTCACCCCTATGTTACTTTAGTAGACTCTACCATGCATTGATCTAGATGAGTCCATTATGGTCTACAGTGGTGAAAGGGTTAAGATAGTCATGGTCATTGCTATTTTGTTGTGTCTTTTGTTCATTGCGCCTAGAATGTAAACAGTTACAAGGTACATGTCAGTTAATTTCAAAGAATATTCGCTTTCTACCTGTTTATATGGATCTATCATCTACGAAGAATGATTATTGTTTAATAGCAATTATTTTATTAATGAGTCATATAAGCCAAGTTCAGTATAACAGTTCAAATTCTTACTTTGATAATATATCTCGATTTGTGTGCAATTGTCACTGCCATATCAATATCGGTTCATACGGGGATACAACTTATATTATGGATGCTAAATCACCTGAGTAGTAGGAAAGTACCGCTTTTGGCGCAGTCCCCCGCCTATATAATCCTAACCACCCCGCACCAACCTGCAGTAACAAACTAAACGGGTGGTACCGTTATGATGACGTCACGGGTTTCCCCCCCGATTGCATCAACAGGGTCATTGAGTGCAGTCTCCTATATAATCCTTACCACCACCCCGCACTACCAACCTAAACGGGTGGTACTGTTATGATGACATCACGGATTTTCCCCGATTGCATCAACAGGGTCATTGAGTGCAGTCTCCTATATAATCCTCACCACCACCCCGCAGACCACCCTGCAGCACCACCCTAACCGGGTGGTACCGTTATGATGACGTNAATCTATTTGTAGCGGTGCGATTGCAGTTGTTGTTTTGTTGTTGTTAAAGCCAATACATAATGACATGTACTGTGATTAAAATAATCAAAGTTGGAAAAATGAAAGACTTGGTCACGAACAGAATTTCATCTTTACTAATGTAGCATTTCACTTGGAGAACACGCAGCAACTTCTTTGTAATTTATCAATCAGAAAATTCCATTCACGAATCAGGTAGATGGCAGATGATTGGTCACCCATTAAGAAGGAACGGCCGAAGCATGACTGACTGTGATGTAGATAAAAGAAATAGCAACAAAGTTTTGATTCGACGGTGTATAAATTAAGCCACACCCCTTTGAAACATAATGCACTTGGTCCACCTTACAGAATGTGTTGAGTCAGCAGGAGAAACCACTTTTGTCACGTACACGACATAGTTAGCAAACCGAACATCAAAGACATGATTGCACTGATATTATCGTAACAATCGGGAAGTGCTGTAATCAACAATGATTTCTTGTACTAGATTTGAGATGATAAACCTTGCAAATCCAGCCCCTCGCTCTCTGATATTTTTTGTTGACCAACTAATATTATCAAATTTAACGATGGACTATATTGCGAGCAATCGATAGTCCACTATCTCTGAACAAACATGGGTATATAAAGGATCGATTTTATTTATTATCTCGGTATGTTTCCAATGCTACTATGTGCAACTCTTCCATTTTATGAGGTACTCGTATGGGCCCCTCTGTAAATGCGTGTTTCTCGCTATAACCAGAGACGTATATTACATGTTTATGTTTATGTGTTATATACGCCTCTGTTATAACGGAGGTATGAAATCTTTCATTAAATTGTTAAAAGGACAATACCACGAAGGGCCGGAGTCCTTATTACCAAAATTGGTCAAAAGTCATGCGTGTCTTGCACGCATTAAAGGTCAATTGATTATGCATCAAAAAATGTTATGAATGATAAACAGAAAAGTGTAACGATGGTGTTCCTTATTTAAATATACACATTGATTGGACTGATTATTGATTTGTATTTAAGTGCAACTATCGGGTTTTCCAGTAAAATAACTACTAAAAATACTGTTTTATATTGTGGATGATAGAAAATATGAATTATGTCAATATAAAAGTATTCTAAATAATTATTTCAAATTCAGATTCCCCCGTTTAAACAAGGGAGATAACTAAATATATATTTGGTATCTTCATGATAAATTCAAAGCTGAAGAAAATTGATGTCTTTTGCTATTGTCAAAATTTTCAATGCGTTTTCATAACGTATACAAACATGCTGCCTGTCTGGGATCACGTGCAACAGCTCAGGGATCAGGAATTTCCTTTTAGTTTACTGTTTAAACAAAGAAACATAACAAAACAAATAATTTCGACAATAATTTCCCCAAAAGATTATCAACGATTTATCTCCCTTGCCAAATGCCAATCAGAAATGGACGAACAATGCATTCTACCCTATCATACGAAATATTTTTCGTATTTCTTGAACGTCAATATATTAGATACTTTTCATGCTTCTTTAGCATATAATAAGGGGATATTTGTCATAAAAAAAATCAAGCTAAATATCATATAACTTAATCTTTACATTTAAATATTGCAAACCCTTGTTATATTCTTTTGCTATTTATTTATATGCATAAATTAACCCTCGGCTCCAACCAAATCTTTTTAACCAAACTTTTGATAATGGACGTATCATACCCGTCGCGGTATGGTCCTTGCGATGAGAACAGATAATATTATCCGAGAAACGGACATAACACAATGTTACGAATGCAGGGGTCGGGCTTAATACTACTAAATACGACCAAATACTACCCCATAAGACCCAGTTATGCACCCTAATCTACTTTGATACCGTAAAATATATCATTTGTAATAGTTATATATTTCTATTTGCCATATTTAATGAGTAAATATGCGATTTAGTGCAGAAAACCTTTCCGAAATACTATAACCCAATCATACCCAATACAACGGGTCCCTGCAGGTAGGGCGTAAGAATTGTACCTGCTGCCCCCATTGCATGATCGAAAGTGGCGACTAATTTGGGATCTTATCTTTTCTCTTCTTTCTAAACCACTTTCTTCATCCTAATGCCTCCCTTGACAATGCCTCACTTTTGAGCGTTCGCCCCTGTGAGGAAGGTTTAATGTTCTGTCCTCTGTCCGAGACATACCAAAGTCTGTAAAAATGGTAGTTTCTACTCCTGCTTAACGCTCAGCAATTTAGGAGTGGGACGACTGGTTCGCCTGTTGTCAGTATAATGTACCGGGTGGGTGAGGGGCAGTATGTTTCAGTGAGGTAGCACTATAAAGTCGGCATCAGTTCTGCGTTATCACAAGTACACAAACACGAATATATCGCAGACTCCCAAAACACACATGCATCTTGCACACAGGGGAGGCTGTCCTTAAATTAACATAGCTGTTGATAGGACGTTAAACAATACTAAACCAAACAATCTAAACCCAATACAACATCATTCTTATTAATTTGACCCAATAATAACCAAATATCTTGATACCTTATGATGATTCTGAACCCAGGACCTAATGGGTGTCTATGTTCAGCTCTACTTCAATACGACACACAGTACCACCCAGTGTAAATATGTTAACTAATTATCTTCACTTTACATTTATTTACCGCATTACACCAGCTAATTGTTGTCTTGAGTTCGTCAGTTCGACCGTTAGCGCTTTTTTATTCCATAACTTTGCCGCTCCCAATACTACTTCGACGCTGTGAAATATCACCTAAAACAGAAGTAATTTACTCTCTATCTGTCATATTTCCTAAGAGAATCAGTTGCAGAATAATTGACCAACATACTGAGACTAGAACCAAATACGACCAGAGGCGAATATAAATGGACTAAATACCGTCTCTGATACCGACCCAATTATATCCAATACTACTCAAAACGACCCAGTTATGCAACAAATAATACTGTGAAATTAAATTAAAATATTTGCGATTTGATGCAGAATAATTGACAACTGCAAGATATAACCCAATACTGCCAAATAAAAGTATGATCCAATACTATCAAATATGTCCCAGTCTTAAAATATGACCCAGAACTATATAATTCCATTTACATATGGGGCAAGGAAGTAATTCCAACAGTGTGGACAAGTTTAGGTTGTCAAATTTTCGGAGCGGTCCGCTCCTTTTTCAAGACACAGTGAAACAGAACAGTAACATGTACATATACATCATATTACAAGAAGATAGAACTGATATACTATAATTGAAAATATAGCTATTATATAAAACCAATAGTCCCCTCGGCTAAAGACAGCTGAAGGTAGCAATTAAGCTGAGAGCATCGCGGACAAGGAACGCTGATGTAGAGGACCTATTCTTGTGCAAGATGCACTATCACATAAAGTGAGTCAACAAGAGATATCAAAAACGTGGAACATGTGCATGTGGAAATCTGGCCCGGTAAATGTAAAAAAACTCAATTTGCTACAGAATGTCTCAGTAGTCGCCTCTCAATTCTGCAGTGGATCTAACAGTCACAGCAGGGGGTTCACACTTAGTCGCCTCTTTTGGTTTGCAGGAATAATACATGTAATTGTCAAATAAGCGAGTGCATGAGGAATAAGTAGATGAAATGGCTAAGATACTGTATGAATCTGAAAAATTAATCTGACAACGGCCGTGGGGCACACACACTGACATGAAGCAGCAGGCAGGCAAGATAGCAGACCAACTGTGCAGTAATGCATCATTAGGTCAAATGCCCCCGGGAAGGAAAACGAGCGGATGGCAACCGCCTATCGTTTGTTCATACCTCGAGGGTAGCGGGTTTGTTGGTTTGTTGGTGATCCAAAACCGTTTTCTCGTACATCGTCTCATTTCATCCCATGTCGGGCAATGATCTATGGAAACAACCTGCATGTCTTTCAAACTGTGGCTAGGCATATTAAAATGCCTTGCCACAGGGAAGTCTGGTTTGTTCTGCTTGATGGAGCGGCGGTGGTTGTTGGTTCCATTTACATTCACAATACAAATCTCTTCATTACTACTACTGCATTATCATTATTGACCTCTTTGATAATTATAGAGTGATCTTTTTTTAATAGTCTAAAACAGAGACGTGATTTAATGACATTTCTGTCCGAGAACAGATTACTATTTAACATTCGTATGATGATTTTTTTCAATTTTCATGATATCTGTCTGAACTTCATTTTTTAAGAGAGTTTTTGTATGCTAAAATCGTTATTTCCTGAACAGTCCACTCTCACTATCTTCATTACAAAACTTCTCACATAGACGAATTAGTATTCTGCTAAATTTTAAATTTATCTGTCTGAAGCTCTTCATTATCGTAATAATATGGGTTGGGCAAAACTTTAGACCCTTAGATAATTTGTGTGGAAAAAACAGAACGAAAAACAATGGGTTTTTTAAGTGAAATATTACGATCAATCTTCAGTGAAAGTCACTTTGAAGCACTTAGGCATATTCCAAAACATTTCAGGGAGAAGATAAAAGCACCGAATTAGATTCTGCAAGTCCGTGAATCAGAGAGGTATACATGTTATTATATGTCCCTGTGTGATTATCAATTAGAACAAACTGATTTGAATTTCAACTTTCGGGTAATCAGGTCATAAATTCTGTAATCCGGGACTTTTCTTAAATTTGTCTCATATATGACCCTGCAGTCTATGTTGGCCTAGTACTAAAATTGATACCCGGCCTCCTCTGCCCAGACACAATTATATAAAAAAATGTCTCGTCTTTAGAAGCTATGTTGTCGCAGCTAACGTTGGCCTAGTGAAACTGTGGGATCACATTGTTCAAACGCTGCTTCCGACAAATTGATTAATTTATTACTAAGTTATATCAAATCTTGTGCACGCAGTTTTGCCTTTTTTTGTACCGAAGTGTGCATAAACACTTCAGATATTTTATATCTAAAACACTTCAGATATTTTATATTTAAAGAATATTTCGCTTTGAAAAGCCATGTTGAAGTGCCTATTTTTGGCCTTTGACCTTATATGCTCTATTAGACAAAAGAAAATATCCCAGTAGTTCTCTACGGTAGTAACGGTTTTGTTGTACTGTAGTTTCTACTGTATATACTAAAAGTGGAACCTCTGACCTTTTCATGTATGGAAGCAGGGCATTCCACTGCATGCTTGCATTGTCAATGTACTTTGTCATAGCTAACAAGTTCATAAACATAACTTTGAAACAAAAACAAATTTTCTTGTTCTTTTTTATTTAGCTTACCTTCATATCATGGCTTCTTCACAAGACAATAGCATCAATGATACATACATAAAAATTTAATTACAAAGTAACATTTCAGTTTAATCAAAATATATGCATTGCTTCTCCATTAATGAAAAGCAATAAAACTTAAATATGATTGTTTAAAAATGTCTTTCTTCAGAATTTAATAAAAACTGGAGAATTTTGAACATAATTATACTTTACATTGGGAATTCCTGCGGTATTCTATTTCATATTGAGAAAAGAATCTACTTGTTTGACCTTCTCCATATCCCCATCACAAACTCTACTAGCTACAGGCATCAGAGTAAGGAATTTATACACCATAACAGCATTCAATATGAATGAAAAATCCAACATACCAGAATAACGTGTTCAAACACTTCAACAATTCATATTTGAATATTTTAAATCATTAACAGTTGTATTATCAAAATAAAGATTTATTTTTTCTCTCTCTGCCTTCACCACAAAATGTAATTCCAATTTTTGTTCACAGTAAATGTACTAAATATTAAATGGTTGACATCAGAATGTCCTTATTCTGGTGTAAGTCATATAAATGTTTCTCAGTCTATCAAAAACAGTGGTAATGACAACCCTACAGGGTTCCAGAAACCATACATGCGGTACACAATGACTCAACAAGGTATTGCTGATCCCACACATGTAGGTCCAGTTAACCTATGGCTGTGGCCATGACCTCTGAAACATCCGGGTCAGTTGACCGTACAGTCAGCTGCATGGTGACGCCAGCATCAGACAGTGCGAGCTTTGCTCTAACGAGGCCATCGTGACCGCCCCTGTAAACTCCTGCCAGGTACAGAGTATGTGATGACTTCCCTTCTGGCACTTTGTCTGAACGCTCGCATGGTTGCATACCCATAAACTTAATAATGTTCTGAACAGCCTCTGTAAACATAAAACACAATATTGTCAGCAACCAATTCAATTATATAATTTATCTCTCACTGCCTGAAACAATTATACTACTGTCTAACAAATTTTAAGAGAATATACTCATTTTTTTTTTTTTTAATTCTCACTGCCTGAAACAATTTTACTACTGTCTAACAAATTTTAAGAGAATATACTCATACATTTTTTTTTAAATTCTAAGTGCTGGTGCAGATTAAATATATACATCTATACACCTAAAACCCAAGACTTTCAATATCAAAATAAAGCAGTAATGTGTTAACATTCACTATAGAAGTGAATGTTGCCTTACCTTCAAGTGTCTTCATAGTCGACAGAGCATATGTATCCTCCAGTTCATTCTCCAGTCCTACTTCTTCCCACGACACACCAAAGTTAGGCTTCATCACCCGTTGGACGTGGTCAGCCACCGAAACCTCAACATCTTCAAGCTGTACAGGGACCATACAAATATCATTGATTTGTAATAAAAACATTATCATAATAGCATGAAATGTTGGGGTTTTCCCAATGATAATTTGTTTTTTCCATGGAAGAAGAAATCGTCACTTAAGGAGGTATAAATCTACTTTACACAAGAGATTCACTTTAGAAACCTTAAATGTCATAGAAAATGGTGTAGTTGCCAAGCTTCATTATTTGATGACACAATGACACATACTGAAATAATGTTTGCACTAAACGTACTCAGATAATGCTGTAATGTGCCAGATAATGCTTAAATTTTTTAAAGGGAGTAAACTATTAAAATGTAAAAAGTTTTGGGAGATAACTATTAATATGTGAAGCATTGCATGTACCCCTGAATAATGATATAATTCCTGGATATAATGTGTCAAAAGCATAATAAAATTATTGGAATTTAAATGAATGGTAATTTCTATTGCATACATGGATACAAAATAGTATCAAATACTTTATCAATATTTTCAATGGATAAAAAATAGTATCAAATACTTTATCAATGTTTTCAATGGACACAAAATAGTATCAAATACTTTATTAATGTTTTCAATGGACACAAAATAGTATCAAATACTTTATCAATGTTTTCAATGGATAAAAAATAGTATCAAGTACTTTATCAATATTTTCAATGGATAAAAAATAGTATCAAGTACTTTATCAATGTTTTCAATGGACACAAAATAGTATCAAGTACTTTATCAATGTTTTCAATGGATAAAAGATAGTATCAATCACTTTATCAATGTTTTCAATAACAAATTGTCATAGAAAAAAAAAGAAATACACCACACACAACCAACTACATACCACATATTCATCTTCATATCCTTCATCATCGGGCTCCCCTGTGTTAGGATCACAGTCCTTCACTATAAATTTTAGGGTGCAGCTAAATGTCCCCGTAACTGGAACAAATCAAAATAATCTCAACTTACAAGGCCATGATCAGACAACACAAAAAATATGATTACATTTCATACCTGCATCTCCAACATTTACATTCAATGTACAGATGAAAAAACCTTTGTCATGTTTATACCAAGGTTACAGCAGCAGTGACAGTAAGTAAGACAGACAAATGTAGGACAATGTTACATTGATATACAGTGTAATATATCAAGTATGTTCATATAGAAATGTATCATTTATGCGCATGTTTTTCAATGCATACAAGTATTTGTCTCAATGTATTCTATTCAAAATTTAATTTCTTCATACCATATCTGAACAAAAACACTGTTAAATCAGACCATTCATAAATACTCTCAAGAATGCTGTTTATCTTTACAGCAATTGCACAAATTTTACAGAAACTACAAAAAAGGGTTGAGCTGCATACCTAAAGTTGGATCCTCTGGTAAATGGACTAGTGTGTAAGTAGTGCCCGGTTTGTTGTAGGGTAGACTAGCACAGGGTACACATTTAAGCACTTGAAACCCGTCGGCTGGCTCCATGTGTACCGTAACATTCTCTAGGACTTGGTCGTTCAGGGTGTTGCTGCAGTCAAACTGGAATGTAAAGTACATTTTCAACCAACAATGTATGTAGTTTTTCTTAACTTTTTAAAATCAAATAGCAGCAAAGTGAACTGCCTTAATTTGAATTTCAATATGATTTTTTTAAAGTGTATAAAAATATGAACACTTCTAATAATGCTAAGAAATCTTGACAAAATTGAAACAAAACGAAACCATGATAATGTTATATTGAGCATTACAAAAAAATTAGATATTAGAAAACAAAATATAGGAGTCACTGAGCAAAATTCCTTTGTTTGTGAAGAATTTATAAACCATTATAAACCATTTGAAATCTTTTTATGTTAGTACTAGAATTCCATCTCACCTGAAACACTATGTAGTGACTGAATGTATGTTTGACACACTGCACGACATACTCTGTCTCAGACTCTGTCAACTGCACAGGAAGTGATGAGGACTTGAACAGGTTACCCAGGTTGGCAAACTCTGGGATGGAGGACAACTGCTCTGCATATATATCCTGTCTGGAAGCGGCCACCTTCTCTGTCTTTTGTCCACCAGCTTCGCCAGGTTCCCGCACTAAAAATGATTTATGTATTTTATATCACCTTAAACACACACAGTACCATGCTTCAAAGGCGATAAACAGTTGACTGATAATTACAAGTGAACGTTGTCTTTAAGCCAATTTGACTTTCTGTCATTTTGAAAATAACACTTTTCCTTGACCTTTATTGTCCAATATAACAAGCCAGATATAGCATGTCCCGTTTAGCAGTGTAGAAAAATTGAATGACATCTTTCTGACTTATATGGTTAATTAATTATTTCAACACCCAATTTCATCCTGTTGGCAGTTTCCACATCACCCCATCAGGGTTGAAGGAGGTCCTGGTGGTCTTATTACCTTGTTTGCTGTCGGTGATGGGTGCAGTCTCCAGAGGGACAGACTTAACATCAAAGGGAGTCTCTGTGGGCTCCATGGTGTAGTGGTGTAATGCTCGCTCTAGTCCCACTACAGACACCTGTAGACCTGTAACACACAACAACATTAAATCTACTGTTCTCAAAGAAAGCACACGTCCTATTAATCCTGAAATAATCTGTTACCGTACAAATTTGGAGACTTATGACTCAGAAATCACCTATTACTGACATAAAATTGTAGACTTACAACTTAAAAGACACCTATCATTATAGAACAAGAGGCCCATGGGCCTTAACGGTCACCTGATATATTTATACAGAGAGTTGATTTTGTTTTTAACATGAACAGTAATATTATTCAAAGTGACAAAAAACAATAAAACCACCTTACTCAATATCTAGCATACAGATTTCAGACTAAAAAGGATTTGAAACTAGCACCTCTGATTCTTAACAAGGAAAATGAAGAAATTTTAGCACACTGACTCCTTTGAGCCCCACCCTACAGCCCTTGGGGGTAGGGCTGGCTCAAAATTTTCAAAGTATCAAACTGTCAATTCAAGGTTATAATTCCAATCAAGTTATTAACATGTAATATTCAAAGTATCATTTG
>NW_018406931.1:796894-817579 GCF_002113885.1 Mizuhopecten yessoensis
TATCAAACTGCTACCTAATACTGATAATGCTAACCCAAATTGAATTACTTCCAATGGAAATTAAACAAATGTTGGTCCAAAATGTGATTTCCCTATATAAACTATAGTAAAGTTTACCCCCTCCCCAGGGGGAAATGTGAGACCCCAGGGTCAAGAAATTCACAATTTCGGTAATTTGACCCTTTTTGGCCCCACCCCTCAGGCCCCTGGGGGCTTAGGACTAAACTGGCAACTATTTTTGTTCACCTTTGTCCATGGAAGGTCCCTGCAAAATTTCATTGAAATTGGTTCAGGGGTTTTGGAGAAGAAGTCGAAAATGTACATTGTTTACGAACGCACGACAGACGACAACAGACAAAAGGCGATCGCAATAGGTCACTTGAGACTTTGTCTCAGGTGACCTAAAAAAGCAGTCATGCCACACAAGAATCACCTATTCTCACAGAAATTTGCAGTTCCAAAAACTGAATATCAAATAGCATATCTGAACTTAAGTCTGCAATACAAAATATGATGAAAACGAAAGATTTATGGATAATGAATAGATGTCTCATGGCTTGTAAAATACATATTACTTTGATTACATAACGTGTACGGTATGATCACATATTTTTAATAAAAACATTTCAAGATTTTATTACAAATTAGAAAACAGGTTATAGAACTGAAAAACATTTTTTTAATATATTGTTCTGTTTTAATTAATGGCAAAGTTTACAATCTTTAGGTGATATTTTTGAAAAGTGATTTAATTTTATCTTTCTTAATGTCAGATGATTAACAAAGCACAATATAAGATTCTGATCTCACCATTGAGGATGTAGGTGGACTTGAGTGATTTCTGTTGTTGTTTAAGTGTTTGTACATAGAATGTGGCCCGGTCTCTTACTTCGTCGTCTGTGTCCAACAAACATCTATTGTTGAAAAATACAAAAAGAGAAATAAGAAATAAGATTATAACACCAAAAAAACCCTGTCAGTCTTATTTAAGCCTCTTTTACTTGGTTTCTAAATAAATGCACAAGCTATTTTTACTATAATTACTCTGAACAACAGAAACAGAGACTCAGACAATTTGAAGTGTAAAATTTCAATTTAAAATGCTTTTCAAATCTCTATTTCAGAATGAAGCAGCACCATCTTAATCTAAGTTATTTAAATCTGGTTAACTCATTAATATATTTCTGGTTCCAATATTTGTTTATATTAGGAACTGATCTCCATGTTCCATGAATTATCGGGGAAATTATACTCTACACATTTTAAAGAAATTTAACATGTTTCAGTGGCTTTTTCAGTATATCTCAATCATAACTATAATATATGATGATGTATTAATTTAGATGATGATAGAGTACTGTATATGTACTCGAAAAGTTTCGCTCTGTCAATTATTCGCCCTTTGCCTATAAAATCCATGTTCTCCTAATGTTTATTAAAATTTGCCCTTATTGGGGAGGGCGAAAAAGGCGAAAGTTAAACTGCAGCGAAAATTTCCCTACATACAGTAAAGTACAGTTGTAGCACCATAATACTAATGACATTGTTTTGCAACAGTCTATAATTAAAATGCTTTGATTTATCACTTTTTCCATGATCTGACAGTATATATATATATTTACCGATAAAAACATTTTCTTCACATGGTATCAAGCAAAATATGTTCTTGTTCTTCACTGTTTCTTAGTATATTTAGACAAGTTGGAAGCTTAAGAAGTGAGATTTGTGAAAGTCGGGAGTATTTTAACAGTGGACTGTATATAGAACATTGTCTTACCTTTCCAGTAGGACAATACAGCTGGGCAGGAGCTCCTCACAGTGGGCACCAAACTTGGCCAGGGCTGTCACAGTGGCTGTAAACATACACTTCACAATCAGTATTTATATAGGTGTGTGTCTGTCTGCCTACCAATTACTGAAAGTCTGCAAACATACTGTCACATGACACATCATTTCGTTTATCATTCAATCAGGGATCCAATAAGATCATTTAGTAACACCCAAATGAAGTCATTGAATCCTGTGCTGTTGGTCTATTTTAAACATTGACATGATCAAATTTTCAAACAGAGATTTGAGAATCTTTATCAATTTGAATCTTGGTCAACTGAGAGCTTGGCTGTCTGGACACAAATCATGTTGGACCTCCTTCTTAGACATTAATAAAACTGAATTAGTCTGTAAAATATTGTTGACATAACTAAAATGTACTTCAAAGTAAAAGTGTCTGGAGGAATGATGATCTCTTGGGGAAAATTGAATAAGTTTACTCTCTGAAACAAAATCATAAATGTTAATATTGATTGTTCATCAATGTGTAAACATTAATGATTACTGCCATTTCAAACTATTTGATCTCTGCTTATAGAAACTTACCTGCTCGAACAGCAGCGTTTTCAAGGATAACCCTGTTGTAGATGAAGCGGATGTACTTGGAGGGGGTGGGGGTACGTGGCCCCTCCCTACCCAGTAGATGTAGGATCTTTGTGGCCAACACCGTGTGTTCACAGTCCTCAATAAATTCACACAGATGGGCAAGTCCTTGCAACAACAGAAAATACCAGTCTTAGTGTCATTGCCATTTTCAGGTTAAATATATTTTAGAATATACACGTTTTAAAGAAAATGTTCTTAAGGTGTACAATGATAGCACTGGCTAAAGTGGGGTCTAAATTAAATGATTAATCAGTTTAACATATATTATAATAAAATATGTGAGAAATATGCAAGAAAATTGGAGTCCCTTACAATTTTTTGTTCTTCTGATACAAAAGTAGATATAGAGCAACCCCTAGTTTTACTTGCTTTTTCCAAAGTAAGTTTTTCTTAAATTGAAATTTACACACCAATTTATAAACATGTGCAGGTATGTTCTTTTTCAAGAAGTAATGTAGCCTTGTATTGCCTAGAATAATTATTCAGTTGTAAAATTCTTTGACTATGGATCTGAATATAGTGAAAAGATAGAACTCCTGGGCATGCCCTAACAAGTTTCTAATACCATTATAATATAAATCTCACCTGCTTCCTTCGCCTCTGGGTTGTCCTCTATGATGGTAATGATACTGTCCACAATGGCCTTCTTGTACTCAAAACCTCCCTGTAAAACAGGAAATTATTAGTATAATTGTATTTAAACATTAAATTAACGTTAATACAGGCACATTAAACAATTATGGCCCCTTTCGCACATCCGGTTCAACCAGTTGAAATGGTTGAACCTGAAAGAAAATGACAGGCGCAGATCTGAACCGAGGCTGACCTCAGGAATACTTGACACATGAAGATTGAGGGGTCCAGACAGAATATTTCTGCACCACCTGAACCATTTCAACCAAGATATGTGAATGTGACCAAAGTTTGTTTTTTGTGGGTTTAGTTATAGAAACAGTAATCAATCATTACATTACATGTAAATGTAATCAAACCCACAGTGACAGTCAAGTTTTTTGTGTTTTAATTATACAAACAACTTGGACTTTAAGTACTATTGAGTCATTTTAGCAATATAATTGGAACATTTTGATCAATTTATCAATCAGCAAAGTGTTCAAAACTTTAAGGAGTGAAACCACTGTCATATGACATTGCAACTGAAATGTAAAACAGAAAAACAGAAGCTTCCCACCTAGTTGTAAGTCCTTTAGAGATTTATAGAGCTACAATTACAGTAGGATGTGATTGGGTTAGATCCAATTAAACAGATTTATAGAGTTAACTTATAACATTATCCAATGTGTTCGTTTCATTGTTTTCCATGTTTATCTAATTCCAAGGGAGGTAATTGGAAATTGATTTGAAGTAGCAAAATATCATTACCTCATCCCTTAGGACGGAGGACAGGAAGTTCATCAACACAGGATGCTTTCTCGGGAACTTCGAGCATAGGGACCTAGGCAAAACAAAAAACCCTTAAAACATAACACCACAAAATACATAGTAACTAGACAATTTAAGACGACTGAATTATTCACAAAGTATTGCTGTATTAAAATTATCTTCACCTTTGCCAAACATATCTGTTTATCAGGTCTGTAATACCTAGTACACATAAAACAGATTGTATAGCGAACAATTCTTACCAAGTACAAATTCTCCCCATAACATTTATCATGCCAGCAAAATCTGAAAATTGTATCTCCCCCCCCCCCCCCCCCCCCCCCCCCCCCATACAAACTATAGAACCAGGGATGGTCTTTCTAACCCCTGTTTTTACCAGTAATCTTTTCTGTTTGACTAAGAGATATAAGCTATGGTGAAAATTGGTACTTAGCAAGAATTGTTAAGTAGGTTATTTTTATAGCTATTTATTAGGTCTTTAACCCTTCACACACAGATTGAGCAATACTCTAACATTCTGTACAGAAATTAAACTAAATCTTACTGTATGGCTTGAATGACAACAATTTTGAACTCGTCAGAGATTTCATTCATGAAACTGGAGATCTGCTTCATCAGTCTGTCAATACTGCTTTCACTTCCCGTCTGTAAGACAAGCAAACATAGAATAGTGACCATAAATTATGAAATATACTAGTTCTGTTCTTATGTAACTCAACTTAAAAATTACACTTTAGAATGTTAATTAAGACCATGGTTATGACTAGTAATTCTTATATTGAAATCCCCTGTTAAGTAATTTTCTTGTTTACAGAAAACTCTTGTAACAGAAGTCATGAAAAGGACATATTGTAAACCTGAGCTCCTTTGGAACTTGAGGCCAAATAAAAATATGAGCATGATTATGTTCTCTAATGTGAAGGAAGGAAAGTTCAAAGTAAGGTAAAACTTCAAAATACCAACAAAAAAGATCAGTTTATCACTCAAAAACTCAGCTGTGCAGAAATCTTTGACGATACTGTTTAAATTGTATTGATTGGTATACTAGTCAAAGTAGCTTTTATAAAATAATGATGAATATGATACCTTTAGGAGGGTGGTGATGGCCAGTGTAGCAATACTGCGGTTAGAGTCCGTGATCAGGTTCTCTAGTTCCAAGTTACAGGCTGTTACTGCAGCTGGGTGTTTCATGGCAACCTTTAAACACAAAATTAATGTTATGATGAACTTTCATGATATTTTACCTAAAAACAAACATTGAAACAGATCTTCTGCTTGAGATTTCTAGAATATGTTTTAATGATGAAATTAGAGCCATGGATAATAACATGATTAGACTAATATGTTATTTTGTTTTTACTTTTTCTCTTTTAAAGAGTCACATCCAGGTGGTAACATGAGATGCTGATAAATTACAGCATTTTTTCACCTTTTAAGTAATTTCTTTTTTTTTAACAATATCTGATTTTCCAACCTTATTCATCAATGAATTATTTGATGTACCTTGTTCAGGGTCCTGATAGCAGCAAACCTAAGCGTGGGCTTGGCTGAGCTACAGAAAAGCTGGAGAACGGGCACAGCTGAGGCCAGCTCTTTGGCAGATGTGTTCTTTAAGTTTACTATGGCGTGGGCAGCCTCGTAGATGACAATCTCACTCTTATGGCGCAGGCAGTTCTCAATGAAGTCAAACATTGGGCTGTCAGTTCTGATGAAGTAAACAAAACCTATGTCAATTCAGGTGATGTAAACAAAGTCTTGTCAGTTCTAGTGGAGCAAACAACAGTTAGGTTACCTAAATTACAAAAAAGACATTTGTCCACTTTATGCCCATTCTTTTCATGTCATTATTCACATACTTTATCCTTCATAATTTCTCAGATAATTTTCCTTACCCTACTCCTTCTTCTTCCATAAGTTTACTTGCAATTCTGATCTGGAATAAAAAATAAAATAATTATGGCAATCATTGAAGAATTTTGAACTTGATAAAAGTGTATACTTGAAAAAATAAAATCAGAATAGTTCTTTTTATTCCTTATTTGAAGTATCTGAATATGAATCTTTCTCCATCTCATGGAAAACAATATTCAATGTCTAAAGATGACTGAATACCAATTTATGTGATCCCAAAAGATGAGCCAAAAATGGTCCAGCATCAAATAGGATGCACATGACTTAATCTCAAGAGACTGATACAAAGTATTTCCAGTAAACAATAGCAAAGCCTTACCAGTAGGCAGTACGCATAGGGAGACTTGAGGGAGTGTTTGGAGAACTTGGTAACTAGTTTGGTGACAGCCAGTCTGTCATATTTCCTGATGTGGTACAGAAGTCCAAGGGCGTGGTACTGTCAGGAGTAACAGAACAAAAGAGTAAGTGCAAATGAGATTGATGAAAAACTGAATTATCTGACTGCGGACTAAATTAAATCAATGAAATTGTCACCACAAATGAAACTTAATGTCTCAACTTACTTAAAAATTTAAGAAATCATACAATTGAAAAAAAAGACAGATAAATAATATTTTATCAGATTTTAAAATTATCGCACTAGTAATCAAAGATGAATTGGATCAGAGAAACAAAGGTTTGGACCTATGTCAAACTCTCATAATGATGTTCTTTATTTTTGCCAAAATTTCAGAAATATGTAAACTGAGGAATCTTAATGAAGATTTCAGAGACATGGAACTAATTTGACATGTTAACGTTAGTAGTGAAAACTGAAAGTGGGACCAGCCCAGATCTTCTTACCTGGACCATTATGTTGTCACTAGACACAGCTTCCTGGGCTTCGTTCACCCAGCGCTTCGTCACATCCTGACTACACTTACTCAGATGCTGCAAAACAGATATCAAAAATTATGTTTACAGCGACAATAAAAGAGGACAGCAAATGGTTGTATATATGTTCTGGAACAGTGCATTTAGAAAAGGTTTCTGGAACAGTGCATTTAGAAAAGGTATGCCAGTTAAAACTGTAAAACTGTTTCTTTTTGATTAATCATGAACATTATTTTTAACAGTTAACAGAAATGCTTTATATGCTTTTTCAAAACTCATGTTAAAATGAACAAGGTACATGTGCACTATGATCCATTTTACAATGAGCTCCAAGAAGGATCTTGGCATCTAGCATGGAAAGATCTCGAATGGTTCTATGTCAGTTTGATGTTTTCTTATCTGTTGTCTGCTCAATTGAGGAAAAACAGGAATCTTCATGTGAAAATTAAGCAATTCTATCCAGTGCTTGAGAAAAGTGATGAAAAGAACTATTTAAGGATGGACTAGACAAAAGGTGATTAGAACATCTGTAGCGCAAGTCCCTAGACCAATGAACTGACCAGTGATGAGACGAGGGCAGCACTGGACACTGCATTAACCTTGTCCACGATGGCCTGTTTCATGTAACGTTCAATGCTCTGTAACATTGTGGTCTGCAAAGTAAAACAGGAGTAAATTGTGTAAAAACATGACCATTCATTATTATCATTGAGTATCAACTAAATGTATTACAAACATGTTATTTACGGTCTTGAATTCAGATTTTTGTGATTTGCAGAAAATTCCACCTGGCGGTAACATACAAAAAAGAATGCCTTAAATAAAACACTTCATTTTATAGACATTTCTATGCTTTAGTTTAGGTCTGTGAATATCACACTTCTCCTTAAGGCTTTACTCTAATCTTGTTTATTACATTATATATTTAGGAAATTGACAACTTGATTCTTCGTGTTTTACGTGAATAGCATTTTCGGTGAAAGAAATCAAACGAAAAACCCAGATTTCTAGAAAAAGGACCACTCAAAAAAATGTTTATCAATTGTAACTTAACCCTACCTAGTTTTTTTTTTCTAAAAACAAGATACATTTATAATACTTACATCTGTGATAGAGCAAAGGGCACGGATGGCTGGGCCTCTGAACTGGTCTTCCCTTCCAGTCATATCCTTCATCAAACTGTTGAGGTCAAACATTGATGTTGGAATTAACCATTTTTTTCTGATTTTCTTTTTCAGATGGTCACACATGATAAAACACTTTTCATGGAAGACAATTCCTTTTGTACATTTTTCATGTTTGTGTTATGCATGAAACAGAAAAAATACTCAATACATTGCCATTTTAAAAGTTGGTCCCAAGTTTTACATGAAAGATAAATATTTTATGTGTTTATATATATATACAAGAAAGAAATGTTAATGAGGGTTTTCTAAGATCAAATACCTGCTGGTTACGATGATGACATCCTGGGCAATCTTAGACATTTCCTTGATACCAAGGTAAACCAGACGTCGCAGGATTGGCTGTAAAGACAAAAGTCACATGTTTATTTATGATTCTACTCTTTTTACTTCCTCAGTGTTTCTTCTATCAATCCACTACATAATTTTCTAAAGAAATCGATGTAGCCAAACAAATATTATCTTTCAAAAAATAGTCAAAGCAATGTCTTAAAATCGTGGAGTTTCTCTAAATTCAAACAAATATTACATGTAGAAGTTGAAAATCACTTAAGTAATCTTACATCTTTGGCCTGGAAAAGTTTTGTCATGGCGAAAAATGCCTCAGTAGCCTCAGTGGTTCCAATCTGTTCACCCTATCAAGTAAAACGAAATAGTAACCATCAATCAATCATGTCATTTAAAAAACTATTTAAAAAGCACTTATTTCAGTACCTTTCACATATGCTACACATATTCAGATTAAAAATTATTTTCAGTACAGTCAAAACTTGCTCATGCACAACTCTAATATGGTACTTCATATATCTTAATTTTATGATACCATTTGCATAAATAATTAGCAACTGAATGGTAGCAATATAAATGAATAAAAAACATCAAGAAATTTGAAATTGTATTCTACATTCAAAATTTTCTATATTTAGATTATAGAGCAAGTAGGACACTAGAATTTTATCATATAACTCCTAGTAGAAAGCAAGCAGGGTTGTCACAAAGTTCATTTATTTTTTATTTTTGTGTAGCAAACTCATGATCAGTTTCATTTGAAAAATGTTTTACTGATCAGTTGTTCTGGAGTGATGCTATTGCTAAAAAGGAGAGCTAAATTTGATTCAGTGTGAATAAATGCTACAAAAACAAGCCCCAATGTGTAGTTACCTGGTTGATAAGGTATAAGACCTTTGTCAGGATGTGGGCACATTTTCTTGGATTTATGGGCGATTCATTGAAGGTTCTTGCCTGAAAAAAACACAGCACCAGAGTTAAAAAAAGAATCCTTCAAGCATGCTTTTGTATAGCATTGAACAGTTCAAAACTTTATTCATATGAAACAATATTTATGATACCAGGATGGAAAATTTAAAAGAAAATATAATTATAATATACACACGCTTTCAATAATTCATTAAAAGAGCTATCTGACGTGTTTGATTAGAATAAATCATACAATATATATAGCAATACTGGTTGGTTTATGTAGGCTCATACTACACCATGTGTCTTCAGTTGAACATAAACATTAAATTCATACAATACCTCTTGCAACACACTGCTTTTTTCTATGTTGTGGAAAGGATTGCCACCACCTATAAAGAAAAAAAACAGTATTTTTATAAAAATAGGGAAATAATGACATAGATTTAACTCAAATTCACACTGGTATCTTTATACACTGTGATTGATATCCTCAACAAGCTGTTCATTATTCAGAGGGGCAATATTCAGGGATAATATGCCCCATAACCCCCCAGATCGGAGAGCTGTGAACATGCACTTGCTCATATTCCCATGTGTCATGCATACATATATGTGGGTGCTGTATGTTGTGCTTGCAAATTGTGTTCTGTTTGTTATTGGTCTGTGTATACAATGGCTCATTGACAGTGATTGAAAGTGTCATTTAATGGAATACCACAGCACAGAGATAATAATATCAAACACTTTAGCAAGGTTGATTTGTCTTCCTCAGAAACATAACTGCCACCAATGGAATTTGAATCTCTCCAAAAGACACACTAATCCCCTTCAGCCGTACTGTAGTCATTTCGTTATCAATCGGGTAGCTCAATTGGTAAAGCATCCATCTAAAGTTTGGAATCCTGGTCTGGCCGTGCATTTACTTCTCCTATTATAAAACTGGTGCTTGTGGCCAACTCTTGTTTCAAGTACTGGGTGAATGCTTGGCAGGGGGTATACCTGAACCTGGGTTGCAAATAATTGTGTCTTCGGGGACAAAGACTTAGAAAAATGGAGGGAGGAATGTAGTGGAACTGGATAGGAGCAATCATCATCAACCAGCCAGCTCAACTCGTAGAGCATATGTCTAGAGTTTGGAGGGTCCCAAGTTCGAATTTGTTTCACTCTGTATTTCACTCCCTCCTGTACTCCAACAGTGTTAGAGGTTTACACGGCGAGTACACCTATAACCAGGTTGGGGAAAACCACTATTTGTGTATAATACGCAAACTCGCCTATTATACGCCAGTTGGAGCATGGATTTGTTACTAAAAATAACCCAAATCACTTTAACAGTAACTTTTGCAAGATATTATTAAAAATGGCATTAATTTACGACAAGGTAAATAATATTTTGCTAAATGATGTTTACTGAAAGCGTTTGCTACTAAGAAACTTGATGTAACTTTACCGGAAGTATTGCATCTATTTTTGGTACTTTCCCACATGCAAATAAAGTTTACTTTAGCATTTGTATTATTTTTCATGACTGAATAAATGCGACTTGGACAAACAATTTGAAAAAGTTAAGATTCAAGTGATTTTGGCTATTTTTAGTAACAAAACCATACCCCTATTGGCGTATAATAGGCGAGTTTGCATATTATACGCATGTTAGTGGTTTTACCCGACCTGATAACATAAGAGGCCGCTGGTCAGCATTTTCTTCTATCGGATATGATTTCGGCGGCTGCGATTGCTGTACTATCTTGCCTCAATCTCCAACCAGGGACATCAAAACCCCATTATTTATATCGTTTAGTTGTCTAACATGTTTAAAGAATCAAATTTTGATGAAATATGTGACTTGATTGCCTTGTTAAAATATGTAAAACGAATATCATTGACGACCTGAACGAGCATTACTGGTGATGGTGTTGGCTTATATGACTAATATGTAGTCTCGCTTAAGACTTTATTATAAATAGAGCAACAATGACTTTTAATCAAGTTCGTTTTTCCCTTAATCCTGTTTGCACCACAGCCTTAAGGTTTGTTTCGCCCTCCAATCATTTTGAGGGTTGGGTAGGTGGTACTCCTATAACATGAGAGGCCGCTGGTCGCCCTTTTAAAGTTTCTCGCCGTGTAAAACCTCTACTGTAACATTGTTGGGGTAGGACAGGTCCAGTACACTCTGCCGATTGAGCTATATAGCTGTAAAGACCTATAATAGCTCTATTGACCTATGTGAAATAGGTCTTTTGAGCTATTTTCAAGTGATTTTCTTTTTTAAGGAAAACGAAACAAAGTCGCTTTTAAAAGAAGATTGTATCATTAAGTTGATAACAAAAGACATTAAATATGGGTATTCTTTTTAAAAAATAATGATGTAAAAAAATCGGAAATTTTACATTTATGAAAAATGAAAATAAACATCTAAATGTATGCTTTTTGTAGTCAACATTACCATAAACCTTATTGTTTTATGCGACTTTGCTTTAATTTAATGAAATTTGAAATCTGAGAAAATATAGCTCAATACAGCTATAATTTATAGGTGTATATAGCTATATAGCTCAATCGGCAGTGTGCTGGACCTGTAGGAAGGTGGAAGTTTCACGGTTATCCTCTGCGATCAATGTTTACCTCAAAAGTTACATAAAAGGGGAACATCTGCAACACCCTTATCTACTTACCATCCTCTTCCTCTTTCTTATCTCGTCTTAACATGTGCATCTTTTCTTTTTTAGATGCGATAACTTATTGATGTACAGTGTAATATCGTCGGTGGCTTGACGGAAGTTGGTCCACGTTCACAATTTCTAACACGCATGCGTGAATAATACACCGGATATCAACCAAGGTAGTACTGGGTTGTAGTGCGCTACCGCCATGTAAACGATTGCTTGTACACTACATGAAAACTGAACGCAGTGTAACCAGTCAGCGAAGGGAAACATATGCCACATGCTAGTGTGACATCAAACTCTTTGCTGACGACTGCTTATTACATACAGAAATTAATTCATTAGTGTGAGAAACTGGAAAACGACCTCAAATCCTTGGAAATCTGGGAGGGTAAATGGCAAATGAATTTTAACGCCAAAAAAAAGTTCTATCATCAACATATCTAGACAGAAAAATCCAGTTAAGTTTAGCTACTCCTCCCTGCACAATCGAGTTTTGGAAAATTTAGACTCTAGCAAATACCTAGGTGTCACTTTCACCTCAGACCTAAATTGGGATAAACACATACAATCCATCACCAACAAGGCAAATCAGTAGGACACTGGGATTTCTGCGTCGCGACATGTCATCATGCACCAGGAAAGTCAAAACCCAGACATTGACCACACTAGTAAGACCATCACAAGAATATGCAGCTACTTGCTGGGACCCTTTTATTTCAGACCAGGTCCTAGCAATTGAAAATGTGCAGTGTAGGGCTGCAAGATACATATTTAATGATCATAGATCTAGAGAGCCTGGATGTGTCACCAACATGATAAATATACATAACTGGGAGCCCCTAGCCAAGCGAAGAAAAAAAGCCAGGCTCCTGATGTTATATAAAATAACAAACGGACATGTGGCTATTGATCCATCCCAATTCATAACATCAGGCGACAGGAGAACCAGAGGGGCCCACAGAATTAATCAAATATCAACCCACACAAATTTGTATAAATACTCATTCTTCCCTAGAACTATTGTTAACTGGAATTCGGTACCATCATCCCTAGCACAGGAGCCAAACCTGAACTTTTCAGGTCTACCATGGCTAGTTTCAACCTTCCATAAAGTGTTTTCTGGTTTTATCTTATAGTACAAATTAACAAAAATAATTGTTTTTAACATTTTTAATGCCACCTCCCGGGATCAAGTGCACTCAAACCTTTGAGTCTTATCTTTGTAAAGGAAGAAGAAGAAGCATGTACTTCTAGAAATGAATCTGCATGCATAGTTTGAAGACCTTGGACCTAATATGACCTTTTATGAATATGGGAGAACAGAAAATTGCATGGTTTAGTTTAACCAAACAGAATTAATGGACGTAAACGCAAAGTCTAACCACGGAATTAGATTATAGCTATCTCAGTTCGTGGTCTAACCACACAATGGAGGTTTTAACGCAAAGTTTAGCCACACAAATAGAGCTAAACGCAGGGTCTATAACCACACGATGGAGATAAATGCAAAATCTATAGCCATACTAAATGGAGCTAACATAAACAGGACATATACACGGCCCACAGGGACCTGATAATTTGTTACAGCTATATTTGGACCTAAACTAAGGTGTTAAGAGTAGTTTTACATGTTTTGGCTCGTAAACCTGATCATTGGGGTGTCAGTTTTACCGAAAGTTTATTTAAACCCCTAAAACATGTAAAAAAAATACTCTGAACACCTTAGTTTAGGTCCAAATATAGCTGTAACAAATGTTCAGGTCCCATGTGACACGGCCTACATTAAAAGTTAAATAGGTCACAATGACCCACAAGGCGCATAATGCTGTAGTACTCATGAAGATGAATCTGCATACAGAGCTGGATGATGCAAAGCCACCAAAGTGACATCCTCGATATCCAGAGGCTACGATCACTTTTGCCCTCTGCACCCCTGGTATGTCAAAGTAAAATGGAAGACACGAAGATAGCTGTTTGATTGGTCTCATGTTAAAAAATAATGACCAATCGCTAGACTGATACCCGTCCTTTGAAGATTACAAAGGAGCGACACCAGACTTCAAAGACAGTCTTTTTTTACCGTTACGCGACAGCAAGATTCTTTTGATATACTCCAAGGGATCGAATTAGTCTTCTTGTTTCACCAACAACGTGGCGAAAACTGTGCCTTCACTTTTGCTATGACATATTTCAGGGGTGCAGAGAGCGTATGTGAGCGTAACCTGGATTATCGAGGATGCCAAAGTGAGTGAAGAGGAAAATATTTCTCGCTGCGACCTACTTTACATAAAACAATGCAGTGCGGACGGAAATTACTGTCCTTCCCCTATCGTTATCGGGAAGTATAAACAAAAGTTTGAAATAAATAAAATATGTTGCCTATAAAACAGGTTATTTGTAAACCAATTCAATAGCTCACAAGATTTTCGTTTGTCGTTTCAATTTAATCATGAGCCACTTAGACCATCGACGGTCTTAAATATCTCGGAGAACAATACACAAGATGCATATGCTTCCTTCTCCCAACAAAAAGTATGATAATTCCTAGAAGTTAATATAGAGTGGAATATTATGAACCTTGCCAAACAGAGAAAAGTTATATGTTGATAGTTTGAAGGTGAGTGCTTATCACTCTCCGATATCTGCCACATTTGCAAACAATATTTTGAAATGTTAAACCATCTCAACGTCCCAGGTCAATAGTCTATTGTCAATAATGGGGCCTTTGGTTAAGCAGTCTTCAAATAAAGTTCCCCTGGAAGGGAGGATTTCTTTCGATGTATAAATTCTTTCACTCTTTTAATCTTTCTCTCATCGTTCATTATAATTCCCCTTCAAGTTTTCTTAGGGCAGATATCAAATATTCACAATAGTTCAATAACATTCCATTTTAGCGTAGACATCTTTTTTGTGTGTACAGTAATTGCAAATGAAAATGTTTTAAAGGGACATACCATGTTGTCTGCACTGCCATTTAGGTTTCCTTGCTATCCCCATATTCACAGTCTAAATTATCTAGTTTGACCACTTGAATTGTTTGGGAAAGTCCCGTTAAAAATAGCTCTGATAACGTCACGTTACGGTTGTGAAACGAGGTAGTAAAATTTGCAAAGGGGCCCCAAGAGAGGGGTTGCCAGGCAACTTCTTACCGCACAATGAAATCAAGGAAACTATATATGCTCCAAAGTCCGTGTTAAAATTCCGGAGTGATACCGGTTGAAATGGTTACGGGGCTAAACACCTTCCCTCAACCATGGGCCAAGTCTTTCTTTAAAAAGGAATAATCACGGAACGAATACCCAATTTTCAAATGTTTTCATAAAGTACATGTATGCATTGAGAAGTATAAAAAAGAGACATGTTTGTGGAATTTTATATAACAACTCCTTGTCTTTGACCACTTTATCCAAGACCATGCAATACATGATCATGTAAACTCTCTTTCCCACTTTTAATATCTTCATGCGCTGTAACACTTAGTAAGTCAAAATAGTCATTACACAAAATAAACATTTCTGGCAAAGTCATATGTAAATTTAAAATATGTGTCAGATATAGAACGTGTTAGATACTTGATAATCATATGTTTTCAATAGTTTACACAGATATGTAAGCAACTTTAAATGAACCATTTTTTATGTAGAGATGACTTTTCTTTATTGCAATTATTGATTCTCTTGTAATGGGACATTGCCTTTTTTAACACAATTGCAGGCATGGGATATATATATTTTTCAAACCCCTATGCGGCGCGAAGCGCCGCCGGGGTTTGATCTGTAAACACTTTATCCACTTCCGGTGCCTCCCCATGCGTGAAAGCCTTCTGGGAAATTAAGGCCGCATAAGATCTACAAAATTATGATAGTAAAGCCCATACGATATCCGTATTTATTACATTTTACTAGAGAGATATAATTAATTCTTATTCTAAGAAAAACAAATCTTCAATACAGTGAAGATTAACGAAAAGTTGTATCTTCACATGTGAAAAAATCGCTCTTAGTACTGTCAAATCAAAACGGTACATAATATTCACTGCGTATATTTTCTGTTTCAACTTTAGATGAAGCGACAGCAGAATAAATGGTTTTGTGGTTCCACCTTGCACAATACATTATGGTATTTACATAACTACACAACTTATATAATTTTATATATTATTTTCGTTTGGAAATCTGACCAGATAATAGCAGCAAACGACAAAAATGCATTGAGAAACCCTTTCAAAATGGCGCTCTGTGTTGGTGTCAAGCGTGACGTCATTAGAACCGAGGGTCAAAAAATTACGCTACAAATTCCCGCGCTTTTCTAATGCAGCAATATTTGCGTAGCGTGACATGAATCTAAAATTTAATTGTTTTCCCGTTGAATACTATATATACATTTCACTCATATAAAACGGGTATGTGTTTACAGAAGACGGTTAATATTCTATCCAAGGTCCATGTACATTGTCAAAGGAATTTGTAAAAATTGCGACAGGCATAAATGATATTTTATGTAAATCATGTAAATCTCTCTCTCAGAAGATGACGTTATTACCAAGTCGTTGACATTTAAATGTGCAGTTAAAATGTACATTTGCGTGCTTTGGGACAATTCTGAACGACAAAGTTAATGCCATTAACAAATATATTTGAAGAAAGTATGCAGGATCAGTTCCTTCATCTTCATCTTCATTTTTAACCTTTCTCCGTCAACATTGACGATTACGAAATGGTGGTCTTGTGCTGTAGTTCGTTGTTACATCTATGTACAGTGATTGTTTTTATAATTTGCTATAGGATAAAAACAGGTTAAAAGCAGTGAGTGAGTGTTAGTTATGTTGTAGGTTTTGTATATGTTTGTTTGTGTTATATGTGGTGCATGTCCTGAAATCTGTTAGTGTTTCTAATTGGATTATTGTTTTGTGTAGGAGGTTCCACTGTGTTATGTTGATGGAAATAATGTGGTTGTTGCTATATACTATACTATACTATATACTAGTATATATAAATAGTGAGGTCCAGCAGCTTTGCGGCTGCATTTTCTTGTTTTTATTAAGGACACAGGACATGCATTGTTTTAGTAACAGATATTTTAGACAATTGGTTGACAGGCATTTGAATAGTGTATTTTACATTGATTTACATTAAAACATATAGTTAATAGTATACACATTATATTCATAAGAGTTCCTATGATTGAACTGGTTCTCTGCAATCAGCACATGTGTATAAAAAGGAAAAATCCTCTTAAAGTATAAGAAAACAATATGTTCAAAACGTTCCTGGACCTTTATACGTAGGAACGGCTTCTTCCTGGGACAGCATATCACTCATATATGTTGTTTATCAGAAATTGGAATGGCTTCTTCAAATTAAAGATGACCAGTATACGATTTTGACTAAGTATATTACTGCCATACATAATTCAATTTTACGAAAACATTCTTTAATGGGTTGAAAGCCAATGTTGCTATGACCTCATGAATGTTGAAAACATAAATTTCATTCCTTAAATAAAATTTGATTTAACATCGTCACAAGGTTGATGACCATTATGGTGGTGTGTAATATATTTATTGACATTTAAATATATATATATCCCAAGTATCCTACGCAATTTTTATAGTGACCACAAGCCTATTACTTTGACTGGTTTGCTGCAACAAACACATGTATATTAACGGATAGGTGCCTCTTGAATTTATAACATAACAACACTTTCAAAAAGGTCCTGGACCATCATATTGTTTAACAAAAGTTGGAACTGTTTCCTCAAATCAAAGACGGCCCATGTGACATCTTGACTAGCCATAATACTGCCATACATAAATACATTTTACAACAATTTTCTTTGATGGGTCGATAATCATAAATAATTGGACAAAAACCTGTACATCGTAGTTAATGTAGGAGAATTCCTAGCTCTTCTTCTTCTTCCATCTTCTTCCATATAATTGCCTCCTTCGTCTTATCGAAGATTATGCAATGTTTATGATACACAATGCGCAGGTGAACACACAATTGAAAAGTTTAGATTGTAAAAGTTAAAAAGTAAAAAAAAACACTGATGTAGTGTCAGACGTTTAAAGCTGGTTGATTCGACCCACCAGCCTTAAGCCTAGTGAGTTCGGGGTCTGTTAGAAGTTTAAGCTTTTTTAGTTCCAATTCGTTGAGAGTTTTCTTAAAGGTTTCCAAGTTTGTCGAGTTCACAGTTATTGAGTCAAGTTCGTTCCAGTCTTTTATTGTTCGAGGGAAGAATGAATATTTTCTTGAGTCTATTTTACATGCCTGGATTTGGTAGGACCGATCGTGTTGTTTTCCGGACCTCCTCATTGGTGTTTCGATTCGGTTTTCCTTATTGATGGCTATTTGTTGTTTGTCAATTTTGAACATCATATGGAGTCTTGAGTGACGTCTTCTTGTTTGGAGTGAAAACCAGCCTAGGCGTTGGATCATGGATGAAACGCTTGAACGGTTTCTGTGGCTGTTCATAATAAATCTGGCTGCTCTCCTTTGGACCGATTCAAGTTTGCTGATGTTTATTTGGGTGTAGGGGTCCCATACCGAGCTCGAGTACTCAACCAATGGTCTGACAAGTGGTTTGTAGGCAAGCTCTTTGATTTTTATTGAGGATATTTTCAAGTTCCTCCTAAGAAATCCAAGGGTTTTTATTTTTTTATTTTTTTTAGCTATTACAGTTATAGACAATACTCATTTATCTAGTAAACTAATACAGTTTCAAGGTGGAAATAGAAATGAATAAAAAAACGCGTTCATGTTAAACGATTTGTTTATTTAGAAATACATTCTTATGTGGCATTCTCATACTTTCATACATAAGTGGGGAAATAAAAAAAAACAAGTATATAACTAGAACCGAATCAGTGATAAAAAAACACCTTGTCAATGCATTTAGTGATGGTCTTGTTTTCATTTAATTTTGAGCGCGAACGCAGATTCCCTCACTCATAAATTACGTGCCCGAATCGACATTAGGGATCGCAGAGGTCAGTCTGTCCGCCGTGCAATGGACAAACCTCACCCTGGGGAAACCGTCCTTTTGACCACAGTTATCCCTGCAACAGGTAAGTATGACATCCTGAAGACGATTGTTACTTATATAGTGATGTCAATACACGAATTGACGGTGTTCTTATTGAGAATTTGAGTATGAATGTACAACGTACAGTCACACCATTCTCGACACTTTAATCATTTGACAAGTTGAATTCATGTACGGTCTTCTTTGTTAAATTGAAATGCCGACAGAAACAAAACTTAAATTCTAAACGGATGAAAAAGGAACACATTGAAGAAAGATTGGCCGTGTTATGATGTGAAAACATACGGCCTACGTAAACTTACGTTTATACTGCGATTGCTATAAAGACGTCAATATATACAGTGCAGTCGAATTATCGTTAATTAGATGAGTAAATCATTCGGTCTTTGGAATGACAAAAAACATATTTTGTAGGTAGTAATAGGTTTTATAACGATGGATGGTGCATTTCGCATTCGATATATATTAGTTTAATTGGAGGAAAGAAATCCTTATAGATTGCCCATTAAGTAGAATGAAAGTTTGTTGGATTTATCTCCCTTTAGTTTGTGTATAAAGGCAACGTATAACTTACGCTGTCAAATATTCCACATTGTTATGACATTTCATCTATGTTATTACCAAAATTATTGTTTGTGTACTGATATATCGATTTAAGTTTCACTTAAGTTCTATATTTGACTCAAAAAAGACACTAAGTCGTGTAATCGTGTGAAAACAGTTATATCAATATACATAGTAGAACTATGAATATTACTACTGTATATGGAAAGCAAAAATCAAATTAAATATAATATTGAGACAAGGTTGATACTGAGCAAGTTTCAAACAGGATCATATCAAATAATTTACATTTTCTAAAATATTGTCACTAGGTATTCAGTGCTTGGTTGACGGACATTTAAAAAGTGTGTTTTGCAATACAATATATAGTAAATATTATATGAATTTTTCATATTTATAACAAGCCGATTGCGCTAACTGGTTCGCTACAATCAACAACAGTATATAAACAGATAGATGCTTCTTTAAGTACAAGATAACAACCTTTTCACAAAAGTCTTGGACCATCATATCATTATTAGTTGTTGTTTATCAAAAATTGGAACGGTTTTTTAAAATTAAATACGATCCATATGACCTTTTTACCAGCTATAAAACTGTACAATTATACGACAATTTTCTATGATGGGTCGGTAATCATAAATAATTTGAAAAACCTGTTAACTGTACCGATATCTAGGTATTAGGACATCCTGTACTATCGTGCCGACTTGATTAACAAAAATACTTGCCAATATCTTCAATAAGATACATCAGTTGGTAATATGAAATATAAAAGTTTTTTCTTTTTCAACGATGCATGTATTATTGTTTGTGTATAAAGAACAAACTTTGATATTTCTGGTCAAAGTATTTAGTGTTTGTTTGTATTTGATTTTGTCGGGGATGAGCGCGAACGCAGATCCCCTAACTTATAAATTACGTGCCCGGGTCACCACTAGGGATCGCAGAGGTCAGTCTGTCCATAGTGCAATGGAATTAAATGAAATCTAATATCTTGACGAGGTAGATGCTTAGCAAGTTTCTACAGTGTTATATTGAATAGCTAACTTTTTCTAAAAAACATTGCTTCAAGGTGTTGACGGGCATTTGAATAGTGTCTGTTACATTTATTCACATAACAACATATATGGAATAGTATAAGTATTATTATATTGATATCACGCCCTATTGCTGTTACTGGTTTGCTACAATCAACACATTTCCATTAACAGAAATTCGCCTAATAAACTATAAAGCAAACATTATTTTCAAACAAATCCTGGCCCATCACATCACTAATACTAGAACGGCTTCTTCAAATTAAATACGACACATATAACATCTTGACCAACCAGAAAACTGTCGTATATAAATCAATAGTACGATGTTTTCTTTGATGGGTCGGCAGTCGT
>NW_018406932.1:0-400 GCF_002113885.1 Mizuhopecten yessoensis
AAATATTCCTCCATCAATACTTGAATGTTTTACCATATAAAGAAATAAGAAAATTACTAAAACTAGTGGATTGTGCTCCCAAAAAAAAGACATTTCGGACTGGAATAGAGGTTGCATGATACATGTATCTTTACCTGAAATGTATCATGCCTGGCACTATTATTATCTCTGAGTTTACGTATGTAACTGTGTAAAGTGAATGAACAACCAAAGAGGTATGCAACAAAGCTTGTCTTCCTTCTGCACATCACTTGCCTTTGGAGGTATACAGGGTAAGAATTATTTGACCTTTGAACTTAATGAGACCTTGACTATACAGACCCCATATAATATACTGCCTAACAATCTTGCATACATAACTTATATTGAGTTATCTTCATCAAATCAGAAGTGCCCTGAA
>NW_018406932.1:1677-3653 GCF_002113885.1 Mizuhopecten yessoensis
TCATGAATATACTATCACACTAAAGTTTGTTGCACAAACATACTACATGCATGTATCGCACACAGGTAATGGACACATACTTACTATCACAGACAATTATAACGCATATCTTTACTTTAAGTATCACACATGTACACACTATCACAGATAGGTATTACACATGAACACACTATCACAAATAGGTATTACACATGTACACACTATCACAGACAAGTATTACACATGTACATACTATCACAGACAAGTATTACACATGTACACTATCACAGACAAGTATTACACATGTACACACTATCACAGATATGTATTAAACATGTACACTATCACAGACATGTATTACACATGTACACACTATCACAGAAAGGTATTACACATGGAAAATAGTATCACAGATAGGTATTATACACATGTACACACTATCACAGACAGGTATTACACATGTACACACTATCACAGACAGGTATTACACATGTACACACTATCACAGACAGGTATTACACATGTACACACTATCACAGACAAGTATTACACATGTGCACTCTATCACAGACAGGTATTACACATGCATACACTATCACAGACAGGTATTACACATACATATACATGTACAATCACGGACATGTTAACACAAGTACAGTACATACTAAGTACACTTTTATACATGTTCTCTTATCTCTTTCTTTACACTTCATATAACTTAATATCTTAGTAATAACATTATTTCTTCTCTTGTCAAGATATATAGGATATATACTGTCAAATGAAAACAAGTCATCCAGAAGGCATGTATCACCAACCTTCATTTTTTAAATGCAATCATTGCAAAATACTTTCATCAATAGCTCTATTAAAGCTATTTTTAGCATTGCTTCCCAGTAGCAAGTTGGAGCTACACCTCTCATTATTTATTTATTTACCTGGTCTGAAGGTACAATGTGAGTTTATGCCTGGTGTCTCAACTTCAATATATTTTTTAATGAGGATATTTCGCTACATACAAAAGTGAGTGATACAGGCCCTCTTGGCCTCTTGCATAACATCTAAAACTAAGGATGCATACTTCATAGTACATTTGGTTGAAATACAAGAGTGAACTTGACTTACTGTCAAAGGGACAGATGTCAAATAGGTCAAAAAAAACAAATAACTTCTGAAGAAATGAAAGTCCTAAAATCATGATATTTGTCTGTTTAAGCTCCCTTGGATGGAGCTTGAAAAAGTTTGCTTACAAAAATTACCTTCAGATATATTTGAGGTTACTGGGGTCAAATATTTCAAAACTTCTTTTAGGGAACCCATACACTTCATATCAAGAGTATATGGTATTTTACAGGTTTTAAATTGAAATAAAAAATTAATATGAACTATTCATGATCAGTCCTCTTGTAAAAAGTTGATATTCATGATCAGTCCTATTGTAAAAAGTTGATATACAGAATATATGTATATATGTAGAACACATATTTAAGTATGTAAAGAGTAGTTGTCTGCAGAGTTTACTATGAGAGGTAATATGTGCAATGTATACACTAAACAGTGTATATATACGTACACTTAAAGAGTAATACAGAGTAATATTTACATTATTCTGAAGTTGGACTAAACATAAATATAAATGTAAAAGATGTGCATTGATAAGATTGCTTTACAAGTATCAGCTGTAGGGAATTTCCTTTTAGGTCAGCAGAAGAGCATTGGACCAGAGAGCCAAAGGTCGTGGGTTCGAGCCCTAGCGACAGCAATAACTTTATCACTATTCCTCGTTCTACTACATATATATTTACTTAAGGGTCTGTGGTTTATTTTTAGGTCACCTGAGACAAAGTCTCAAGTGACCTATTGCGATCGCCTTTTGTCCGTCGTCGTCCGTCGTGCGTCCGTAAACAATTTACATTTTCGACTTCTTCTCCAAAACCCCTGAACCAATTTCAATGAAATTTTGCAGGGACCTTCCATGGACAAAGGTCAACAAAAAT
>NW_018406932.1:6311-8342 GCF_002113885.1 Mizuhopecten yessoensis
TGATACTTTGAATATTACATGTTAATAACTTGATTGGAATTATAACCTTGAGTTGACAGTTTGATACTTTGAAAATTTTGAGCCAGCCCTACCCCCAAGGGCTGTAGGGTGGGGCTCAAGGGAGTCAGTGTGCTAAAATTTCTTCATTTTCCTTGTTTAGAATCAGAGGTGCTAGTTTCAAATCCTTTTTAGTCTGAAATCTGTATGCTTGATATTGAATAAGGTGGTTTTATTGTTTTTTGTCACTTTGAATAATATTTCTGTTCATGTTAAAAAACGAAATCAACTCTCTGTATAAATATATCAGGTGACCGTTAAGGCCCATGGGCCTCTTGTTCTATAAACTTTACAGTTTGCATACATGTATGAGTAAGACAGAAAATTTGTGCAGATGCATACCTTCTTATAGCTTTCAGATTCTTTTTTTTTCTTCAAAAGTTTCAGTTTGAAATATATGTGTTTACATTTTGTATTATTCTAAAGTTGTAATTTATACATAACAGATATTTATCTTACTTAACAATGCCACACAATGAGTCGGACACTTACACAAGACTGATATTTTAGAAATAATCAAAAAAAATCATGAAAATTATACTAATTATAAATTAAAACAAGTTCTGTTCTGTTGAATTGATAGGGTAAATTTAACTTCAATTGGCTTTGAGACAAGCTTAATGTGAAGAAGCATTTAATAACTCATTATGTCTCAAGACCCATTGATTTATATCTCATATATACCTCGCCAGACCATGTACAGGACTTTATCCTTAAAAAGATACAAATAGTATACAGAAAAAAACCAGACAGTAATGTAAAACCAGTAGTGTACAGTGTATAAACCATTCGTTCTTGTAACTGCTATTAGCATGTTTTATTGCTAGGTGTATTTTAGTACAGCGAAGTAAACTTGCCTACTGTAGATGTGTGTTAAAGTACAATGTACTCACATGTGTAACCTGTCTGTAATAGTAAATGCAAGTGTAATACCTGTCTGTGATAGTAAATGCAAATGTTATATCTGTCTGTGATACTAAATACAGATGTGATACCTGTCTGTGTTACTAAATACAAGTGTAATACCTGTCTGTGATACTAAATACAAGTGTAAAACCTGTCTGTGATACTAAATACAAGTGTAATACCTATCTGATAGTAAATTCAGATGTGATACTAAATACAAGTGTAATACCTGTCTGTGATACTAAATACAAGTGTAATACCTATCTTATAGTAAATTCAGATGTGATACTAAATACAAGTGTAATATCTGTCTGTGATACTAAATACACATGTTATACCCGTCTGTGATACTAAATACAAGTGTAATACCTGTCAAGAGTCAAGCCAAGAAGCTTTATTTAACGTCGCATAAACATATGTAACATAATAACATTAGCTGTAACGCTATTCTTGCGATAAAGCATATATTAAATTTAACAATGATCATGTTTTGTCGCAAGAATAGCACTACAGTGCTAATGTTATTATGGTACATGTCTGTAATAGTAAATACAGGTGAAATATCTGTCTGTGATACTAAATGTAAGTGTATTACAGATAATTACAAGTAAAGTGTTCTACTTTCGTTTTCAAATAAATGAAACAAAATAAGAGAATATTCTCAATTACCAAATACTTTCACTTCAATATACATAATTGTTGCGAACCGAGTAATCTTATGGAGTTACCTGATAGTCTGTGACCGTCGGGTAATGGCGGTAACAGGGAGCGGCGCAGGACAGGGTCCAGGGACGTCTGTGCAGCTCGGTGTCTCAGGTATATCTCCCTGGCTGTCACCGTCCTGGCTTCCCGGGTCAGCACAGAAGGTTCCGAAGGGCACTTCCGGTACTCGGGGTTCTTGGGAGTTATCCACCGACAGCCTAGCCAACCGGCTCACCACACTCCTCCCCGCTCACTAGAAGCTGTCCACAGTTATCATAAATAAACACAGTATCAATGGCTAATATAAAAATCGTCATTGCGGCAGGGACAGTTACATACACAAAGCAGCCAAAGCAGCAACAGCAT
>NW_018406932.1:12473-13414 GCF_002113885.1 Mizuhopecten yessoensis
GCAGACTCCGATGGCTGTACAACTCCCTTCTTGATCATTTGATCGAGGTGAGCTTTCTCCTCCTCCTCAAACCCCAGAGGTGTTCTCCTCATTCTCTGACGGACAGGTGTAGCAACTTCAGTGTTAATTCGATGTTTAATGGGTCCATCAAACACCCCCAAGTCCAGATCATTTTCTGCGAACGCCGACCGACAATTGTAGAACAAGTTTGAGACCTCTTTTACCTGCTCAGCCCCCAGATTTACAGTTGAACGGACAAATAGGTCTCTCAAATGTTCTGGAAGGTCCATTTTGAGTTTATTAACCTCCGTGTCGGTAATGGCTGAACCCGTGACTGACCTGATAAGCCTGACATCCCTGCTCCCGGTATCAACTGGTTGATCCAATATCTCACAGGCCTCCATTCCGACTCCAAGTGGTTGTCCACATCTGACAGTAATATGTTCATCGGAGATATTTGTTAAAGGCATGTAGATATCCGATACCTTGCAACTGACAATGCTAGGTGCTAATAGCCCTTCCATCCGGCATGTTTGTTGCACCATAACGTTACCAACCAAAGATGACGGCGAAGTCCGCCCGGATCTCCCTTTAAACTGGACCTTCGTAAACTGAACAGAATGAGGTGGAACTGTTACCCTTTCTCCCACTAACACCCGGTAGATTGCAGTAGTATCCTGTTCCCCATCACTCACACCAGTAGCTGGGATCCTGTAATGATCAAGCCATACACAATAGTTGGGCATGTCAATAACTGCATGCTGATGGTCCAGGAAGTCCAATCCTAGGATAATGGTATCCTCTATATCAGCAACTACCCAACTCCAGGTTGTACTGATGTCTCCTATTCTGGTGTTCGTTGCTTCTGTCCTATCCGCTAGAATCTCTGAATTATTACCCACTCCTTTAAGGGTTAGCTGTTGTGTTGTTTTAACAGCTGG
>NW_018406933.1:0-400 GCF_002113885.1 Mizuhopecten yessoensis
TCCTATAGAGTGAAGTCGTAATTTGGGTGTACACTTTACTATGGATTGTAGTGGTAATTTAGTTGTACACGTACTATGGAGTGTAGTGGTTNGTACACTTTACTATGGAGTGTAGTGGTAATTTAGTTGTACACTTTACTATGGAGTGTAGTGGTAATTAAGGTGTACACTTTCCTATGGATTTTAATGCTAATTCAGCTGTACACTTTCCTTACGAGTGTAATGGTAATTCAGGTGTACACTTTACTATAGAGCGAAGTCGTTATTTAGCTGTACTCTTTACTATAGTGTGTAGTGGTAATTTAGGTGTACACTTTACTATGGTGGGTAATGGCAATTTAGGTGTACACTTTTATTTGGAGTGAAGTGGTAATTTAGGTGTACACTTTACTAGTGACTG
>NW_018406933.1:1069-7702 GCF_002113885.1 Mizuhopecten yessoensis
CGGTAATGGCAATTTAGGTGTACACTTCCCTATGGAGTGAAGTGGTAATTTACGTGTACACTTTACTTTGGAGNTTATATCATAATATATGTCATAGTGTGTCATACTATATGTCATACTGTGTCATACTATATGTCATACTGTGTCATACTATATGTCATACTATATAGTAAAACAGAATAAGTTTGAAAAAATATGTTTTTAGTGATTGTATCGGTTGTTTAAGGCATGTTATGTATGTTCATCTTGTGCATAAAGAATAGATCTTTCGATCCATATGCGACATGTGTGCGAAAGTGAAGATTTGTTTCTAAAATATCAGTTTGAAGTGCGCTCCCGGCGCGGGTCGCATATTTCCCGCATATTATAGAGGGCCGGAGATCTGACATTAATCGACGACAGACCGATATGAAAAAAATCGATAAAACGTCAGAATAATTCGGACTATACATTTTACCTGCGGGCATGCTCACCGAGCGGGCACCAAACAGAGATATTTCTTTACTAATTAATGTAGACACATAACCATGATAAATAGGCTTTTACCATGATGATCTCCAAGTTAGTGTATATCTTTGTAGCACATGTATCAGAGATCTTCCATTTTCCGTTTTACTCATTTTTTGTTTCATTTAACTTTCTTTCACTTCATTTGTGTGTGTCTTTCCTTCTTGTTACCTTCTTTTCTGTCTTTAAGTTGGATTTCGTTATCTTGCTTCGGTTTTCTTCACTTGTATTCTTGTTCTCATCTGGTCCCTCCTTTCTGGAGATTCTAAGTCCCCGTTTTAATAACTTTGAGAGCCAAAGTTACACTTTTAAGTAGTGACGTGATTAATGATATACAAACTTAGTCTTTATTGTTTTTGAGTTCATCAGTTGTACGGAAGTCTAGTAGTAGTAAGCATGGCTCTTGACCGAAGGGTTGCGGGTTCGAGTCACGGTACGGCACTGTGTTGTATCTTTGAGCAAGATACTTTACTCCGCTTGTTCCAGTCTACTCAGCTGTAAATGAGTACGTGGTTGGGCAGTGCTAGAATTGTTGAATGCTAGCTGTGAGCGCCGAAATGGTAGCACCGGCTGCATGCTGCCCAGGGAGTTGAGAAAGATATTTGCTGGTTGCAAAGGCCCTATAACCACGGATAATTATGGATTGAACGTCTGTCAGAATGCAGTTACAGCCAATATGAATGCAATCTGGGTGACAGATAAATAATATGAGAAGGGCATATGTAAATAATAATTTGTGAACCGCTTTGAGACGACCTACGAACTAGGTTGTCATGAAGCGGTATATAAGAACGACGAATAATAATAATTATTATAAGGAAGAAACAGCTGTATTGTGCAATGTGTTTTATTTTTGACATAATATTTATATATATATTACTAAATGTTATAGATGCACTCACATGTGTGTGTTTTCGATCGTAATACGGAAATACCTTTGATGATTCTTTGTCAAAGATGATTGATAGGTGCCATATTCACGTTATAAATAGAAGTCATTATTATTATATGGTAATAACAATATACATATTTAACCTGATGCCATTATGATTCGACTGTTACTGATCGCATAAATAGGTTGATGGATCTTCTGGTTTTAAACCAGATTACGTAAAATAATTTTTATAGAGCTTAAAGCTGAAACGAAAATGCAAAAAACGTAAAAATTCCTGATTGACGAATCGTTTGAATAATTGGTTGATTTGTTAATTGACTAAGTTTTGTAAGTTCGTTGGTTAATTGGCTCTGCTATTTATTGATTAGATTATTGATTTGTTAATTGATTAATCATTTGATTGATTGAGTTCTTGGACGATTGATTGATTATTTTGGTTGATTGGTTTCATTGATTGGGGGTTGATCGATTGATTGATAACATAATGGGTTGATTGACGTATTAGTCTATAGATTTATTAAATATGGATTGTTTCATTGTTTTTTATTTTTGAATTCTTTAATTTGTTTTAAACTATTTTTACAAATTATTACAGCCCGTTTTCACTAGCAGTAATTATATATATATTTTTTTAATATGTATGCTACCCTGTTACACAAAACGCCTTTCAAAATTGTCCTAGTTTTGATTTTTTAATTTGCATAAATTTTGACTAAATTGAAAGAAGAAAATAAATCGAATTCTCGAAATAGTACTCGAACATAGTCATACATCTGTATGTTACACACAAATGTATGGATAACGCAATGTGTGTTATAAGCATGTAACAACGTTACTACTGTAGTATCATTTATTTCCGTGGGGTTAAAATTTCGTGGTTTTCATAGACTAGCCTGTTTCAAGGACACTATATTTATATATCGCTAATTTCTAATTTCCCCCTATCTATATCATACCAAATTTATGTTTTCGTGGGGATTTAATTTCGTGGATTATTGTTAACAACGAAATGAACGAAATTTAATGTCCCACGAAAATTGATGAGTTTACAGTATATTCCTTCCCTAAGTATGTTAATGAGTTATCATAAACTCTAAATGATTAATTTGATATTTAATGATTAATTACTACTTAATTCCAATCAGCATACAAGTTAAAAATTGTCCAAAATAGAAGCACAACCTCATTTTGAAGTGCTAAAATCGGTGTCTGGTTGGAGGCGAAAAAAATAGCAAAGTAAGCACAGATGTATTGTTGGTGAAACCCAATTTTGGCATTCATCACCGTTGTATATTGATATCACAGTTAATATACATTCCACCTATAAAAACGGCAATTGAGTATATGTAAAACATGCACTACCTGTAAATTAACGCAAGAACCTACTCTTTAATTTTGTGGAAATAAGACCACAATAAATACTAAAAAAGGGAATTGTTTTTCTTTCGCATATGCATGATTTAGCAACGACAAACTCATCTTTTTCGCTTTTAATATATTTTTTAAATTTCCCTACTTTTCGTCCTTGCATGTGAGGCTGATTTTATTAGGAGGAAATGCTATCATTACCAGTAACGAAAACCTGGGTTATTCATCTGCATGTACATATGTCGACGTCGGACTGTCTTCCAATTACAAGGAATTCATTGACTATGCCGATCATATAACCATCTGAAAATGAAATCAATGATATTCTTCTTGACCCGTTAAAGTTAAAGTTACAGTATATACTAACAACATAACCATTATGAATATATATGACTTTTTACATAGTTGCATCATAATTTCCAATAATGAACTGTCTATTTCTTGACCTTAACATATCTGCTTCTTCAATCTTCGGTGATTACATCATGCATTCATTCGCTTACTGGGAAATATTCTAAAGCTCTGTTGATACGAAGGTTGACGTTTTCCATTGCTGTTTTGTTGTCGATGATGCAGCAATCGCTTTCCATTCTGGAACACCTGGCTCCAGGATCAGGATCTTAAGTCTGACACTTTTTTCAGTTTTTACGGTGACCTTGTACCCAGTCCTCTGCTTAGTGTCAGTGGGTGCAGTGGGATCGCAGTTTTGTTATGGCATCGGCAGCTGTCTGAGTGACCTCCATTCAACGCTGTCTAACATAATTTAACTCCTTGGTAGCGTGAAGAATCTCTCTCAGTGCCTTCAGCTCCAACACACTCATTTTTAATGTGGTCCTACTGTCGTGCATATTGATAAATTTGCTTATAATTTTGCAATTTGCATATTTCGCCGAATAACTTTTCTGAAAAGTCGCCAAAACATATAATACTCCAAAAAAAGGCCGGAATAAAAGTTATTCAATAAGAATTTTAGAGTTACAACAAGTATATAAAATTATATTATCTACAAAAGTATAAATATCGGTTGATAATTCATTTATGATTCAATAATTATACAGGATATTACTTACAATGAAAACATGCCTGTTACCATCACCAATACTCTAGTGGTTAGGCTCACTTACGCCCTCTGCACCCCTGGGATATGTCATACAAATGTAGCAAAATCGAAGGCTCAGTGTGCGCCACCTTGTTAATGAGAAAAGAAGACTAGTTCGTTCCTTTGATGTACATCAAAAGAATTTCGTGCTCACGTAACGGTAAACATTGACAGACTTTGAAGTCGGGTGTCGCCCCTTTGTAATCTTCTAAGTACAGGTTTCAGCCTAGCGATCGGTCGTTTTTTTATTTGAAACCAATCAAACAGCTGTTACAGGGGTGCAGAGAGCGAAAGTGAGCGTATAACGTAACCACTGGGTATCGAGGATGTATATCAGAAGGACTGTTAAGATACTTTCGAGATAACAAATGCCTAAACTGTAAAACCTCGATATAATTTCCGTCATTTCATTTGCTTTTATCGCTTACCCTATAGACATTTGTTATCCTTCTTGAACAACCGACCTTATTCCGTGTCCTTTTTAAGGACCTCTATTTAATATTTTTCTTTGTTCATTTTTTGTGTTACTGGTGATTAATTTTGAGTTCAATTTGTAGTGTGTTTACCCTTCGTGGTTTATATAGACGAATACGTGATCTTTATAGACAGGAAACTTGTTAATATAAAGGTAAGTGATCTTCATTTGCAGATGGGAGATCTTTATATACAGGTATGTCCACAGAGAACGAATAGTGGTCTTTATAGATAGGTAACTGGTATACATATAGAAAACAGTGATATGTATACGAAAGTAATTGGATTTTATATCGGAAAGTTGCATTAACATACAGGTCAGAAATATTTATATGCAGGTTGGTGGTCTTTATAAACAGGACAGTGGTTTTACAGCTGCTGGTTTGAAAGACGTAGGTAGTTTACTAACAAAGAAACATGTCCTTATAAACAAAAGAATGATCAAGGTGGGTTGTCTTTATAGGCAGGTAAGTTCTTTAAACAGGTCAATTTAATTTCTATGCAGATGGGTGGTCCTGATATACTGACAAGATATTATTAAATGCAGGTCGGTAATATATGTATAAACATTTAAGCTATGAGTTCTTTATATACATACAGTTGGTATTGAAATACAGGTCAGTGATATTTTTATGATTATGGGTGTTCCGTAAGTAGAGTAAAGTAGTCTGAAAGATTGGTTTGTTTTGGTTTAATTTTGTTTAACGTCCTATCAACAGCTAGATAAATCATTAAAGGTCGTGCCTCCCTGTATGTGTGCTTGCGTGTGTGTATGCAGGAATGAGGGTATATTGTGTGTTTGCCTCCTTGTGATAGTGCGGATCTGATGCAGACTTTATAGTGCTATCTCACTGAAATACCATGCCGAAGGCACCCAGCACAGCATTCCGCCCGGTCACAGTATACTGACAACGGGTGAACCAGTTGTTGCCATTCTCCTAGCTAAATGCAGAACGTTAAGCAGAGAATAACAACTACCATTTTGAAGGACGTTGGTATGGCCCGACCTGGTAGGTAGTTAGAAGTAGAAAGGAAGATAGATATCCCAAACATTGCAATGGATGCAGCAGATTTATTTTGGTAGCTCTTTTGTTTCCAAATAAAGGACACAAAAGCAAATCCCAAATTCTGCAGAGGGTTTCAATACAGGAAAGATGTGCTTTATATAAAGGTCAATTATATTTGAATGCAGGTTGGTTTCCTTTCAGGACAGGAAAGTATCTTTTTTTATAAGTCTGTTATATTTTTGTGCTGGTAAGTCGTATTTATAGGAAAGTCAACTTCATATGTATTCATAAAAAAAATAAAAAATAAAAATAAAAAAAAAAATTGTGTATAATGATACAGGCTTACATTGGGTTGTGACATTAATACGGCTATTTCATCTCTGTCAATGTTTTATCTATTGACTTGAATGCCTTATTTGTTGAAAATACTATGCTTAAATCATCAAATCAACATTTTACGTATCACGTTTGCATTTCTCAAACACCTCCAAGCGAGTTTTATACGTAAGAATTTAACGCCTTTGGAATTCTTGCTGGGAGTTATATTGATTGATTGAGATTGAATAATCACATGCTAATTGGTAGAAAATTAGCATACATGAATATTAAACGACTAGTTATTAAGCGTAACGATATTACTTAATGGTACGTGTACCTATGCAAAACACATATTTTAGGACAACGATCAATCAGAGAGAAAAAAACTAATGAATATATATTTATATAAGACACGTAAGCACTTGGCTTAGTCTATGCGTGTTACTTCAATGCTATACAGATCCTATATTCTTCCATTACTAGAATACTGTTGCGAGGTATGGGATGGGTGTACTCTCGGTGACGCAGACAAACTAGAAACACTTCAACTTGAGTCTGCACGGATAATCACGGGTTTACCCTCTTATTCTAGCAGAACATCTTTATACTCTGAAAGTGGATTCGAACCCTTATCTCAGAGAAGATCTAGGAGAAAACTTCAACTATTCTACAAAATTCACAATAATATCACGCCAACCTATCTTATTTCTCTACTGTCTCCTCTTGTCTCAGAAAATTCACAATACAACCTCCGTAATGCCGATAATTATTCTCTTCCTAATTTCCGACTTCAACTTTCAAACTCATCCTTTTTCCCTTCTACAATCCGACTTTGGAACCAATTAGACCTAGACATAAGACACAGAGTTTCACATGCAGCGTTTAAGAATTCTCTCCTAAATCTTCAAAATTTATATGTTCCAAAATATTATCTGATTGGTGATAGAAAACTTAACATTTTACAT
>NW_018406933.1:8225-26358 GCF_002113885.1 Mizuhopecten yessoensis
CCCCCCCCTCACTCTCTCTCTCTCTCTCTGTCAGTATGTCAGTAACACTAAACTTAATTGAAAATATTAATTAATTTAAAAATTGCCATCTTGTATATATATATTTCATTATGTTATAGGGAAAGGGCTTTACATAAGTTGGACAACTTGTGCCCGATCCCATTTGTATATTAGATGCAAATAAAAATATGTTTAAATCAAAAAAAACCTTCAATGCTTGTATTTTTTATTTCTAATGTTTAATGTTTAATAATGTTAACCATTAATGTATGGTTGGTGTTTTTTTGTCAACCCCATTAATTAGGCGAGCCAACTCTTGTTTTGTTTATTTTGAGTGTAGATTACGTAATCTCTCTGCGCCCCTGGAATAAGCAAAATTCAAGACACAAAGATAGCTGTTTGATTGGTCTCAGGTAAACAAAACAAAACCAATTGCTGGGCTGATACCTGTCCTTTGAAGATTGCAAATGGGCAATACCCGACTTCAAAACCTGTCAAATTACCGTTACGCAACTGCGAGATTCTGTTGATGTACAGCAAAGGTTCAAACTAGTCTTCTTGTCTCATCAACAAGGTTGCGCACAATGAATCTTTAATTCTGCTATGACATATTCCAGGGGTGCAAAGAGCGTACGTGAGCGCAACACCTGGGCCCGTATTCATGAAACCGTTCTCATGCTCAAGCATGCTTTCTGTGGTCAAACTAACTTCCTGTTAACACACTTGAATCATGTCAAACGATCAAAAAGTCACAAATAAACATTGAAAATAGTATTTGGCTTTACGTCTCCTTATTTTTTTTTAAATCATCGGCAAATTATGATTGGTTTATGAATTTATAACCAGGACAAGAATTTAGACTTGAGCACAAAATCCATACTTGAGCATGAGAACGGTTTCATGAATACGGGCCCTAGATATCGAGGATGTTTAAGTGTTAGTAGCTCCTGTGTTTTAAATTGGCGCTAACAGTCGTTATATTTGCTCTATTTGCATCAAATTAAAATGTTACCATATGGGTGGCCTTTCATTTCGTAGTTAGAATTGTTTTGCTCTTGTTTTGAGTGTAAAAGCATAAATAAGCAATATAATATATATATAGTACACATCAAAAATACTTACTCACAACTTTTAATTTTAGTGTAATGAAAAAGTGTTGATACCAGTAGTGTAATGAAAAAGTGTTGATACCAGTAGTGTAATGAAAAAGTGTTGATACCAGTAGTGTAATGAAAAAGTGTTGATACCAGTAGTGTAATGAAAAAGTGTTGATACCAGTAGTGTAATGAAAAAGTGTTGATACCAGTAGTGTAATGAAAAAGTGTTGATACCAGTAGTGTAATGAAAAAGTGTTGATACCAGTAGTGTAATGAAAAAGTGTTGATACCAGTAGTGTAATGAAAAAGTGTTGATACCAGTAGTGTAATGAAAAAGTGTTGATACCAGTAGTGTAATGAAAAAGTGTTGATACCAGTAGTGTAATGAAAAAGTGTTGATACCAGTAGTGTAATGAAAAAGTGTTGATACCAGTAGTGTAATGAAAAAGTGTTGATACCAGTAGATTAATGAAAAAGTGTTGATACCAGTAGTGTAATGAAAAAGTGTTGATACCAGTAGTGTAATGAAAAAGTGTTGATACCAGTAGTGTAATGAAAAAGTGTTGATACCAGTAGTGTAATGAAAAAGTGTTGATACCAGTAGTGTAATGAAAAAGTGTTGATACCAGTAGTGTAATGAAAAAGTGTTGATACCAGTAGTGTAATGAAAAAGTGTTGATACCAGTAGTGTAATGAAAAAGTGTTGATACCAGTAGTGTAATGAAAAAGTGTTGATACCAGTGGATGTCAGATATAATGGATGCTCCAATGCATTATAGGACAAAATGTTACCCGGTGAATATGTTGATAAATAAATGCCTGTGAAATGTGTTTCCTTAAGTTCCCCGTTGTCCTTAGTTATCGCTTTACTTTCACAAATTTGTATTTCCCTTTATTATTATTATTTAAAATTTACGCTGTAGTATATTTTCTCTCCTTTTTCTTTCACACGACATTCTTATCACATGAATTTTGCATATCTTGACTTATTTAAGAAGCACTCATGCATTCACTTTTATATGGAAGCCAAGTAGTCCCTGTATTTATTTAAATGTGATAATTTAATTATTGATATTTTTCGACATTTACACAGAAACCATACATCTTGTGAAAGTAGTCACTAGGTGTCGCCTCGGTCTATTTGTTGAGTTTCGTGTACCTGTTTTCGTCGCGTGACTTTTGATTTCTTTAATGTGACAAGTTTCCTTGTTTGTTGAAACTATACTACATTGTGTGTTGTACTTTGATCCCATGCATGGAAATCAATTTTAAAATCTGCTTCTTATATGTTTCAGGAAGTAGGGCTGCTGTGATTCCAAATAAAGTGGCCATGACAGCAGAAAACGTTCAAGAGTCTAGTCCAATAGGAAAAGTCGAATTGTCAAATCCTACAGAAAGAGCTGAAATGTCAAATCCAGCACCAAACGCTGAAATGTTGAATCCAGCAGGAAACCTTGAAATGTCAAATCCTACAGGAAACGCTGAAATGTCAAATCCCACAGGAAACGCTGAAATGTCAAATAAAGTTACAAACGCTGAAATGTCAAATCAAGCTACAAACGCTGAAACGTCAAATCAAGCTAAAATCGCTGAAATGTCAAATCCAACAGGAGACGCTGAAATGTCAAATCCAACAGGAAACTCTGAAATGTCAAATCAAGCTACAAACGCTGAAATGTCAAATCAAGCAGGAAACACTGAAATGTCTAATCAAGTTACAAACGCTGAAACGTCAAATCCTACAGGAAACGCTGAAACGTCAAATCCAACAGGAAACGCTGAAATGTCAAATCCAACAGGAAACTCTGAAATGTCAAATCAAGCTACAAACGCTGAAATGTCAAATCAAGCAGGAAACACTGAAATGTCTAATCAAGTTACAAACGCTGAAACGTCAAATCCTACAGGAAACGCTGAAATGTCAAATCAAGCTACAAACGCCGAAATGTCAAATCATGCCACAAACACCGAAATGTCAAATCAAGCTACAAACGCTGAAATGTCAAATCCTACAGGGAACGCTGAAAAGTCAAATCCTTCAGGGAACGCTGAAATGTCAAATCAAGCAGGAAACGCTGAAACGTCAAATCCAACAGGAAACGCAGAAATGTCAAATCAAGCTACAAACACCGAAATGTCAAATCAAGTTACAAACGCTGAAATGTCAAATCAAGTTACAAACGCTGAAACGTCAAATCCTACAGAAAACGCTGAAATGTCAAATCAAGCTACAAACGCTGAAATGTCAAATCAAGTTACAAACTTTGAAATGTCAAATCAAGCTACAAACGCTGAAATGTCAAATCCAGCACCAAACGCTGAAATGTTGAATCCAGCAGGGAAACTTGAAATGTCAAATCCTACAGGAAACTCTGAAATGTCAAATCAAGCTACAAACGCTGAAATGTCAAATCAAGCTACAAACGCTGAAATGTCAAATCCAGCACAAAACGCTGAAATGTTGAATCCAGCAGGAAACCTTGAAATGTCAAATCCTACAGGAAACGCTGAAATAACAAATCAAGCTACAAACGCAGAAATATCAAATCCAACAGGAAACGCTGAAATGTCAAATCAAGCTACTAACACTGAAATGTCAAATCCAACAGGAAACGCTGAAAAGTCAAATCAAGCTACAAACGCAGAAATATCAAATCCAACAGGAAACGCTGAAATGTCAAATCAAGCAGGAAACTCTGAAATGTCAAATCAAGCAGGAAACGCTGAAATTTCAAATCAAGCACCAAACCCCGAAATGTCAAATCAAGCAGGAAATGCTGCAATATTAAATCCCGCAGAAAACACTGAAATGTCAAATCAAGCAACAAACCCCGAAATTTCAAATCAAGCAGGAAATGCTGCAAAATCAAATCCCGCAGGAAATGTTGAAATGCCAAATCCGACAGGAAACAATGAAAAGTTTAATGAAGCAGGAAACGCTGAAATTTCAAATAATGCACCAAACGCTGAAATGTCAAATACTGCAGGAAACGTTGAAATATCAAATCAAGCAGGAAATATTGAAGGATCAAGTCAAGCAGCCAATACTGAAACGGGCGCCGTACCCAAAACAGCAAACATAATACGAGAAACATCGTCTACTGCCTCGAGATCAGCAGCAGATACTGTCAAGGCAGCAACGGAACAAAATCAGATGAATTCTGAACCAAATGCGTCAAATATGAAACCGAAAGCGTCGTCTGAAAGAACCGAACCGAAACCAGGAGTTGTTGCACCTGAAACGGTGTCGGTTGTATCAACTGGAAGTGTATCTACCTCAGAAGTGGTTGATAAGGCTCATAATTCCCCATCACAAAATGCTGCAACTGCATCTTCAAATAACCTAAAAACTGCCGAGGTAAATAATCAACATTCTGGTGTGAAAAATGTAGCTTCGAAGCAGAAACAATCCTTGTCTGAAAACAGTGACATCAAATTAACACAGTCTTCCGTTACTGAAAATAGATCACCCAGCACAGATATCGTTGAAGCTAAGCCAGTGGTTAAAGAATCTGTGCTAAAGAAAGCAAAAACAACGAAGAAAGCGGCATCTGCCATCCCAGCTACTAAGAAGAGTAAAACGAGCACAGAAAATAAGATATTGGCAAGGCTATCAAAGGAAAGTATGAACCGATTACAAAAACTTATTCTGTCAAAGACATCGAGAAGTAAAACCATTCGCAGACTTGCTCTGCGTACCTACGTGGAAAAAGCTAGAGAAGATGGAACGACTTCAGAGTCAATAGTAGGAGAGACAAGGTTAGATCAGTTCCAAATGGATAAATTCATGAAACTGAAAACAAAATTAGTTACAAAATTAATATTTGGCGTGTCAAACTTTTCCGATGGAATGCGCAAAAATGCATTGAAGGTATATCTAAAACTGAATCTTCTTTCGTCAGACTTGGAGGCTAAAACGAAAAAAGATCAAGATGCAATCAAAGTTCCCATACCCGGCAACGTAAAAGTCGGTGAAAACGTTGCACCCTGGTCACAGGAAAATGAAAACTCGGATTTTCCAATGCAGACACATGCAAAGCCAATACATCCAAACTTTCTTCAGCCGCAGCCTGATGTTTCGTCTACTATCAAAAAGGACCCAGAGGTGCAACCAACAGGAGGTAATATGGAAACATTGACAATGAACATGGACAGTAAAAAGGATAAAGATGCAATCAAAGTTCCCATACCGGGCAACGTAAAAGTCGGTGAAAACGTTGCACCCTGGTCACAGGCAAATGAAACCTCGGATTTTCCAATGCAGACACATGCCAAGCCAATACATCCAAACTTACTTCAGCCGCAGCCTGATGTTTCGTCTACTATCAAAAAGGACCCAGAGGTGCAACCAACAGGAGGTAATATGGAAACATTGACAATGAACATGGACAGTAAAAAGGATAAAAATGCAATCAAAGTTTCCATACCCGGCAACGTAAAAGTCGGTGAAAACGTTGCACCCTGGTCACAGGCAAATGAAAATTCGGATTTCCCAATGCAGACACATGCGAAGCCGATTCATCCTAATATAATTCAACCACGGCCTGATGTTTCATCCACTATTAGAAAGGACCAAGAAGTGCAATCAACTGGGAGTGAGACGGACACAATGGCAATGCACACGGACGGTAGAAGTAAAAAAGATAAAGATGCAATCCAAGCTCCCATACCTGGCAACGTTAAAGTCGGTGAAAATGTTGCACCCTGGTCACAGGCAAATGAAAACGCGGAATTCCCAATGCAGACACATGCGAAGCCGATTCAACCTAATCTAATTCAATCGCAGCCTGATATTGAAAAGGACCAAGAGGAGCAACCAACAGTGGGCAAAACAAACAAACAGCATGCTGCTAGTGCGTTATCAGCCGTCGATGTTAAAGTTGGTGAGAACGTTGCACCGTGGTCACAAGAAAATGCAAACTCAGATTCTCCTATGCAAACGCATGTAAAACCAGATCCACCATCTTTGCTTGCTTCAATGACTTCCGGTAAAAAGGACAAAGACATGCAATCATCTAGCATTCAACCGTCACAATCTGAAAATACTGTCCAGGATGGTCAAACGTCTCAGATCAATACGGTTCTCTCCCAGGTACCGGAAATATTTGTTCAAACTTCTGCGGGAGGTACAATTGGTTCACAAACTGAACAGGTTCCAGCGTCTGATCATAATGTGAACTCTGTACCGGATGAAGGCAGAACCACAACAAAAACTGCCGAAGAGCCAACTTTGCGGGATAATCAGGTTGCTGGTCCTGGTGTAGAACATGGAACAGCATCAACAAAGAGCTCATCTAATAAAGTCATCCAAACCGCGTTAACAAAACGCGCTGCTGACCAACAGACACCCACAATGAATGAAGAAGCACAGTTGCAAACCGCCGAAGTGAAAACACAGCCTGAACTTGACCTAGATAAGCCGTTCTCTGCTCCAATTGATGAACAAGTGTTGCCAGTCAAACGCACAGATGCAATTATCGCACAGGACCTACATCATCCGCTTACATCTTCTTCGTTCAGGAAGACATCTCATGTCCTGTCGACGGGTGACCACGTGCATCGGAAGGGGACGTCCAGCGGTGGTGCGATCACTGACAGGGACATTTCAGCTGTTGTTTCGTCCTTTTTCTAGTAATGAGAACCATTTTTGCTTTATAAAGGAATTTTTTAAAAGTGGAGTTTTCTTAATTCTAGGACAAAGTTGAAAGGGCTATCTTTGACAAAGAATATATTTGGACTCCAATAACAATTTTCCTGAAGTTAATAAACCGCAATATTTCAGATTTGAATTGAATAGAAAATAAAAATTAGATAATTTTAGGAATTCGGTTGTGTTAAAACTATAATGACACGACGTTTCTTTTTCTAGTAGAACTTTCTGATCTTAATGCAGATCTCAAATTTTTCGCTTAATTTGAAAGGCTGTATGATAACAAAATCCTTGTCCCTTTCAAATGCCTTACTTTTGAATGACTGTATATAAACCATTATGATGCCAAAAAAAGTAAATGACCAAAACTTATACAATTACGTAAGAAAGCAAAAACAATATCAACTCAATATAATGACTTTCGTTTTAGCGGCCAGCTTAAATGGCACCAATTAATTATCCTTGGTTCTGTTTCCCTTTTTAAACCCCACCACAAAGTGGGGGTTTTAATTGTTAATGTGTCCCTCTTTGTGTGCGTGACTGCGCCCGCCCGTCCGTCTGTTCGTCCATGGTAAAAGGTTTCTGTACAAGGCACGAAATCCTGAACATTTTAAGTTCATATTACCAAGGCAACATGGTAATGTCTCGTTCTAAACTTGGTTCATCGGTGCAGGTTTAAAGGTTTGAGGTCACGGTCAAGGTTTACCACTTTTGAAGTACAAAAGATTGTACGACCCATTAACAGATTTAGTTTTAAGTGGACATAAGTTAAAGTTAATTGGTCAAAGGAAAATAAAATCGGATTGAGAGGAAATATGATGGTGGAGATCAGGGTATATCTATGAATGCCTCTCCTGTCTCTGTTTTTATTTCCTTTGCAATTATTTTAAACATATTCCTTGTCCTGTTTGCTCCGAAAATGCCATTTTTACGAACAACTTGCGGTAGTATATCACGGCTATACCATTTTTAAACATATTGAAAATATACATATTTTAGCGATTTTTTTTTATTTCAAGCGATTTTCGCAGTTTCCTTTTTGCACTTAATTATGATGGTGCTAATTGAAATATCTGTGAGTAGTTTCATATTGTATACATTGAGGGATTGCCAATTCATTAAACCTTAATGAATCTTAAGGTTCCACAGCCCGCTAAGATAAGTAGTTTTACAGTAAATTCTTAAAATAAGAATAGATTTGAAATTAACTCTTAGAACATGATTTACCATGAAAACTTTTTTTTATCTAGATTCAGGAGACTCCGCTTTCTTTCATTTAATTTAAATCTTTTGAAAAGGATCTCTGTGACACTACTGACAATAATGAATCTACGCATTGGGAACTTTGTTATTCGTCATGATTTTTGCTTTGATAAATCAGTTTTTGAACCTTTAACATACCCTGTGGAACTTCTAGGATATAATAATGCTAAAAATGAAAAGAAATTCAACAACAGTGCAATGCGTGCAAAAATGTAATGGGCCAGGCAAGGATTCGAGCAACCTGGTAAACGAAATTGTCTAGGCCCAATTGCAATTGAGATTTATATCCAAAACGAAAGTAAGGGGCAGTAACTCTATATAATACAAAGTAACTCTCTCGTGGTTTGCTAGCAGTAGGGCAGGGATCCTTAAAAAAAGGCTAGTCAGAAATGTATATACAATAGCCGTTAACACTTCTATGTAAACCACACATGTTTATCTGAAAAGTTTGCTGGATTCGTCAACATCTGTTTCGAACGAATACCATTTCAGCCCTGCACTGCACTCGTGAATCATCCGATCATATTTGGCTGACAAAGACAATGGTATGTGATTTTATACTGAAAATATCGTAACTGCGAAATCCTCACAGGCTTTTGATTTTAAGCTGTACCAAAAACAATCGTGTCCAATAAATATATATATATGTATTTTTTCTTTTGAGATTCAAGCAAATCATATTTTAATACGCATTTTATTCCGTTTCACGCAGTGTTCCCGAGTCAATTTCACTAGAAAATATGCAGTCGCCACTTGGAACATCTACCTTTGAGACGGACGGTAAACCAGTTTCGGACCTTGTAATGGGAATCAATCATCAAGCTTCTGTAAAGGAGCGTGTGCCTTCCGTTAGTACGGAAACTGGTCAACGTGCGAATGATCTTGTCAACATTCCAGATTGGTCGAAAGCACAACAACTATTAAGCACTAATATAGCTGCTTTTGACAACCCATTGAATGAACATATATCAGGAATGCAGCTCGTTGTTCCTATGATGAGGGACGCTGCTGACAATAATGGTTTGAATAGAGAACAGATTCCTGTTGACAGAAACCGCGTGTTTTCATCAGATTCTTTTCCTTTTGTATCGCGTTTCAATGGTTTGGCAAGTAACTTTCCTATTGAGCAAACATCAGGCATTATGCAATTAGTAAATCGCAGAATGGCGTCGCCAGGAGGTATTTTTAATTCTCTCGGCGAGTCAGCAACAACGGACATATCAGGGAATACACATATGCAACTAAGTGGAATTCATGAAAATGCGCCTGTACAACCTGTGGATTTCAGTACTGTATTTTCTATGGACCCATTACAATCATCTACCTTCATGAAGACGCCGAACGTTGTTTCAACGAAAGAAAACATGCAACAGAAAACCCCCAGTAGTGCTTTAATTTCAGACAGGGAACTTGCAAGTGTTGTGTCGTCATTTTTCCTTTAACGATAATTCTTTCGTTCTGCGAACCGTAATATGTTTTGCCCTTCCTCTTCTTTGTCCATTTTGTTTTTGTCTACATTAGTGTGATCCCAACACGTTAACGAAACGGGCAGCATTGCATTGTGTGTAACTAGGTACTCACAGACTTACCGTAAATGAGTTAAAATATGGAACTTTTTCATTTATAAAATATCAAAACGTTCTATTGGGTAAGTTAAACGATTGCACCATAAGGGCAATTGACAGTTGATTAAATGTCAACACAAAGCAAACTTTTTTTAATGTCAAAAGAGCGAAAAATAATATTTGAGAGACAATTTAAAAGGAACTTTAGAACAGTTAAAGGGACCCGTACATTACGTAACCTCGTTAGTTCGTACATTTTTCTTTCTAAAGAAATCGGGATAACGATGTTTTTTTGTGAGGAACATTATATTTTGTAGAAAGAACATTTGCTAAAATAATAAATAGTGCAATAAAATAAATAAACAGTGAAGGTGTTTTTTTCAGAATTTGACGTGAGGAAAAAAAGTTTCACAAATAAATTATAGTCTTGTCAGCGTAAAGTCATGGCATTATATAGCATGGGATGTTTCATTATTTAATATATGGGAAAAACAACATCGCACTTTTTTTTTTTTTTTACAAATCGCGCTAACATCCGGACCACGAGTGATTGATATGAGTTATATAACTTGTATCATAATTGTTGTAAAATAAACAAAAAATGTATACATGTCATGTACTGCGCAGGCTTTCTATATACTTGAAACACTTTATCTGCACTTATTTTAACGGTATTCTGATTTAAGGGCTTTCCTGCTTTACATATTAAGCTAAATTATGAATGAGTTCATTTAAATTTCAGTATGTAGTTTCCTGTTGCATATCTTGTCATTTTGTCATTTCATTAATGCACTTAGATGTCGACATTCGATAATACGCTAAATGCTAAATAATACGACACTTGTATTGTACAGCGCAATTTTTTCGAATATATTTCATGGATATGTTTGCCATTGATTGTTTTTATCATAGATTGCACTCCTATATTGTGTATTTTTTTTATACTTTTAATGCACAGCACATATTTTGTAAGGTGTTCTATTTACATGTGTTTTGTGGAGGTTTTGTACCAATGCACTGTACAGCATGATTTTGGCAGATATGTATACCAAATTTCGTACAGCGCTTATTTATACAGGAGGTTGTTTTAAAGGTACGGTGCTGCACACAGCTTAATTTTCGTTACAGCTTTAACTTGCAGGCACTCAAAAGCGATGATTTTCCGCAGAAATAATATTTCGGTTTATTCACAACTTAAACAGTTACGTGAACACCACAAAACGTCAAGGAACGATTGTTCGAACCGGGAGTGGTGACCTACAGCGGTGTTGTGTGAACTTTAAATCCCGCAAATTTGTTTCATGAATAAAAAAAACCCTCGGATGTTTAATCCTGCCATATTAAAGTATTATACCGTCCAAATTTCGTTGATGATCCTAATATTAGCCTTTCACTTATTTCATCAGCTTCTTTATTAAAATAGTTGGCAAACCGAACATAATCAAACGTGTTTATCATGATCGATTATGTATTTAGTAAACCATCGATCAAGAAGGCTTTATATTGACAAAGCGAAAGTAGAAAATAGGTCGATCTACTCGTGCAAATAGCTAACCTTCAATGTCATGAACATAGTTCTCAGCAAAATTGCCCTTGGAACCTTCCTCTCTTAATTTGCCCATCCTGCAATCAACGATAGCGTCATTTTTCTGCGCCCTCAGCCTCGTTTTTAATTCAAGATGGCCGCCGCATGAGAAAACATGTAATGTCAATGCAGTTGTAAGTGGGTAAACACGCACTAGTAAGCAGAAGATTGCCTGAAATGGACCCATAAAACACCTCTTTCTGTCGGTTTATATAATTGCAATTCGGCTCAATATTGAGATAATGGACTATAATCTATTTTTGTTCAAAGAGGTGGTTTGTTTTGTAAATATTGAGAGTTTGTGAGAGTTTTAATATGACAACAAACAAATGACATAACAAGCAATACCTGCTCACAAGAGCAGATAACTCTGCAATACGAAAAGACGGAATAAAATATTTTACATCCACGAACATTTGTTTTCAATATATAGGTGTCAGTAAAAAGGACTCGACATAATTGGCTATTTTCATAGTAGATTTGACGATTTCAAAGCACAAGATACAAGAATCTTGTTTTAAGTCGCATACATACAAACAAAGCTCTTACTATTGCGACAAACATATGTAAATTAACAATAACACACTATATTACAATAAAAGGGAGATAATTACAAATATTAATAAAAAGCACTTAACAATTAAGTTTCTAACTGATTAGGAGCCCCCTTCCTACAAATGCTCCCGGAAGATGACACTTTTGATACAATAAATATATATAAAAAAGTTTTAATAAATTTTATCAAAAGCAATAAAAGTGATCACAGATAAGTAGTATTCAAAACAAGTTAATAAAATACATAGTTAATAGTGAAGGAATACTTGTACGACATACAAGAATTACTTGTGGAATATACATGCAACGCTAATATAGCAAAGTATACAAATTTACAGAATTTACACTAATATAGTGTGAAATCAAAAGTGATGCCGAAATAAATAAACAAAATTTGTCAGGTTCGGTAAAAGCTTTGATAAATCAATTCTGATTTTTATAAAAAAAAAAAGAAGTATAATACAGTTAAAATAAATAAAATGTAGTTAACACCAACAGTGTTCTGAGTGTAAACATTAGACCGGTATTCGAACTCTGGATTTTAAAAGGCTATAATATTGCTTATATTGCTCAAACAAACTGTGCTACTTGTTCAATATACTTTTTTGGCCCAATTGCAATACAAAAAAATATCAAAAACGAAATTAAGGGGAGGTAGCTGAAACTGCAGTAGAATTTTTCTAGTGTTTTAACTGTAGCGGGACAAGGATCCTTACCTACCGATAATTTGATAGACAATCTATACAACAGTCACGAGTTGCAGAGTCTCTTTCTGCCACAATGTTCTGTACAAACGAAATTAAAGGGACGTTACTGAAACTGCAGAGGAATTTTTCTAGTGTTTTACATGTAGAGGGACAAGGATCCTTAACTACCGAGAGTTTGATAAACATTCACAACAGTCACGAGTTGAAGAGTCTCTTTGCTGGCTGATCATCATCAACGTTCAATAATAATAATAATGAACCTTTATTGCACGAGGATAAAATAACCTGTTTAGACGAGGCTAATCTATCAAAGGGGTCGGCTTGCTAGTAAGACATGAGAGGTGTTTAAATACATGGTAATTTGGTTGCTTACAAAACAGAAACAGAAACATATTTAAAATTATCACAGAATGCACAAAATTTCATGCATATAGAGCATCATTAAAAGACACGGGTCAAATATACATACATAAAATGTAAAAATTGGCATAGCTATACGCTAATATAGCATAGAGTAAAAAGATATATTATTATTTAAGAGTTCAAATAATGGCGTACAAGCTTCTTTTTGAACATAGAAAAGACTTTTCATTTTTTCATTTCCTTTGGAAGTTCATTCCATTGATAATTGCCGGATTCATTAAACTGTTTTGAATAAAACGCCGTTTACAATCGACGAGCTCAATCGCGTAGGGATTTTTTTTAAGGGATTCCTATTTAGTATGCAAGAATTGTATAGGCTTATTGACAGATTTATGTCCAGATTTTTGTTTTATTATACTTCAAACAGTTTAGAGTTGTTCGATTTTTAATCAATTTATTAATCAAATCACCTATGAATGTAAGCGTTCATTATGGCACTACATCGCGGAATAATATCAAAATGGAAGAACGCAAAGTAAAAAGGCACCAAACGTCAAGCCATAGTTTAGGATTTATGTAACAAAGTGTTGGAATTGTGTTTACTGAAATAACTTTAACCTTGATTAATCATTTCTGGAAAGAAAACCATACACTGTAGGATTTGATGAGAAATAATAAAGTTGAAATAAACAATTTCATCAACAATAGTGATTCTATCTCCCAAATTTAAATATTGTTTGTGTTTTAGGTCCTATTAACAACTATGGTCATTTAAGGACGTGCCAGGTTTTGGTGGTGGAGGAAAGCCGGAATTCCCGGAGAAAACCCACCGACCTACGGCCAGTTACTGGCGACAGCCCAACGTCAGGTCTTGAACCCGCGACGGATACTGATAGCTGGAAAACATGTTTAGATATATTTACTGTACTGGACGTTCTGACTGGTACATCCAGGTGTAACTCTACAGAAATCAATATCGGGGTTCCTGGTCACGTCCCAATAAAACATAATTTCGTGTGTGAAGTGAAGGGCGTGTCCCCGTCTCGATCAATACGTTTATAACTAGATTTACCCTGATGCTGAAATATTGACAGGCTAGCATACACTCCGCTTGAGTGATACATCAGACTATCAATTGGTCTAATTCCTAATTTCTTAGCTACAATTCCTAGATAAGAGTCGTCTATACTGACCAGTGTGACGTAGGGGATGGCCAGCTGGAATTTTAGAGCGGACATATGCGACATTAGAAAGGCGCCACCTGCTAAATATGGCGGCCAGAATTCGTGTGGATATTCGTCATAAGATATGTACCACTTTGAAATATTATCGCGATACGGTTCTCCGCACGGTATTAACAAACCGATATAAAGATTATCGATAATCTGTTGAGGCTGTCGCGATATATCGTCGATATGTGTCGTAAGCTTATCGACATTAACCCGAATGTCATCGTCTATAAAGAGCACATAACTCGCAGTAGGACAAAACTCCATCGCCCAATTATATCCCATAATAGTCTTATACGTGTTATTTCTGTAGGAATCCAAGAAATTCTCCTGAACTATATCCCGGAATTTTCTTGCCTCGTAATCAACAAACACCTGCGTTTCCTCTTCTGTAGCTGCTAACAGAAACACAATCTTTATCGTTTTTCCGTCGCTGTATTCCGCTCCCCATGTTTTCCTTATTTTCCTTCTCCAGTCGCGATTTCCCGCGGCGGATTTCACAAGAATTAGTAATTTGTGTTTCACTTTTGGGTCAAACCTGCATTTTCTTGCTCTGTACACATAGGTAAATTGTCTCGGATTTATAGGTGCAATATCGGAATAATTTGTTAAATCGTGTTCCTGAATTGTGTCTTCAACAAACGATTTTATATCAAAGGCCAAAGGATAGTCTCCAATTTCCATATAATACGTTTTTGAAGGAAATATTGTCGTTACCGGCATCGGAGTCGAGGTCGCTAGAGCGGTTGTTTGAATGGGGATATTACGTGTAGTTTCCACGTCAATGTGAAGCGTGTTATCGATCGAGATCAGCAATAAGTAAACGATCAGAAAATATACACATGTAAAATATATCCCCACAATACCTAATCTCCGATAAGCGCAACAAATGTATCTTCCAAATCTTAAACTCATATTTCAAAGGGACAAGCAATTATTCTGTGTCGACGTATACCCGTTAATATACATTACATCGTATTGTTTCCACAAATTGTTTCGACATCAAAATCCAGTGTAGTTCAATGAAGCGGTCAATCAAATCTCCAGCCTTTCCTTGTAAATTATGTGTATTGCATGGATTACATTTGCGTTTATTAAATGAAGGAAATATGTTAAATCCCTTGTTCTACTTTTCTTTCTTTTTTTCTTTTTGTAGTGCTGTGATTTTAAAGACATTAAATGAGTGTCGATGAATATTAAAGTGACAGCTAACGAGCCATTCTAGGTACAAAAGAGTTCCGTTACAAACCATTTCACATAAAAATGCTCATGGTCATTCGCGAGGGGAGCACTTCAAAATCCAATGTCCTTTTGAATATTTCTCCTTTGGGCAAAATTCTATGACAAGTCACGTCCATTATTCTGCAGTTAATTGGTTAGTGGGAACATATCACAGTGGATTTGATCATGAATCCGAAAGACTGTTTTCCGAATTCCGGAAGTAAAGGGGATAACTCTTCATGAAAGAGGGAAACATAGGCCCTCATCCGGTCACCTGTAAAGCAATTGAAAATTAAGGAAAATAACATATTTAAATTGTCCAGGTATTGTTGTTTGTTTGAATGAATATATGAGAAGGCGTGATGAGAATTTATCTTTATCTCATTCGATACAGCGGTTTGACTCTAAGCGGAAATTAATTAATAAACAGTTAAAACCTTAATGAATTATTCTAATTCTACAATGAGTTAGAGATTCTGTGCCAAATCTACAACAGGAATATGTGTTAAGGTCACATTCGACAACATAGAGAGGCAGACTTGGTGTGAAAAATTAAAAGGTTTTTCACTAAAAAATTATACAGCATATTGGTACCCTCTGCACATTTATCTATTAATGAATACGGAATATTTTGATATTTTGAAATTTGTAGAAAAAAACAACAACTTACCATTGTACTGCTCTGAAAAGTATATCATCGCTAATTTTTGCAGTCTGTCACGACTGGAAGTGACGCTGTCCTCAGTTGATGTTCTAACCGGAAACAGCTTCAATTTTAGTTTCACGTTCTATACGAGCCCGTCACCAGGAACTGTACAGATCTTATATGAGCGTTTGTATTATAGTCAGTCAAAACAGTCTGCTCTTTCGTGTTAGAGATAGAAAAGACAATAAACATCCTGTCCCAAAACCAGGACACAAATTAATGTCGCCCTTGACCAACACGGGCACAACGGTATAGAATGTTACAAATTAACACGTGTACTTTGCGGCGTTTGTTCAAACAGCAGACAATACTCGCCGGGTCTCGCGGTCAAAATGTGGGTTACCCGTCACAAATGAATGAATGACAGAAGCTTGAATATAAGCCCTTGCATAACATTATAAATGTGTATACTTTGGACCTCGACTCAGCCATGCTTCAAAAGTTTAATTACACTTAAAACTATATTTTAAGTCATATTTTTGTCCAGTACAAGCCGAAATAAAATATTTTTTCATATTTGATATATCATGGTAATCATTTTAAATCAGAGAAAATGTATTTTATTTAAAAAAATCTTAAAATTTCTCTATTCAAGTTTTACATAAATCGTTATATATTATATATATATATATAATGTTTATATACATTTAGTCTTTAACAAGGCTTTAAACAATTAAAACGATCTGTGTAAACTTAAATCAACTTAATTATAAATTACAAGGAAATATAATCACATCTTTTCATCAATATTATACGTTTATGTTGATAATAAAAATAAAGTTGACGTAGCATTTGAAAAAAAATACCGCGGAATAAAATACCTAATAAAGATTTTGCAAGTTAGGTTATTTTTTTTCTGAATAACCAGTCGGTTAGTCGGTTACAGGCTAATTTAAATTTAACGCATATTCACTACAACATAGAGCCTTGTTAGCTTGACATGTTTTTTTTTTTTTTGTTTTTTTTTTGTTTTTTGTTTTTTTGTAATTTCCAAAGACTTTAACCAAACGCAAATTCAATCAATGAAAAATACTGTGTATGCGTATTCAACATGTGAATATTTGCATAATCAATGTATTCAGAACTTTATAAGCTTTCACTGGGAAAATTGTAATTTCGGGTATTTGGAAATATAAAATAATAAGCTGAAAAGCCTATTTGGGTTTTAATAAAATCACTTTGAGTTTAACTCATGACCTATGTAATATTTCAAAAATTGCAATCGTACGCTATTTATATACAAGAATCGGTTATGACGCACGCACCGATATAGAAACATACATGTGTATATATACTAATTGCATGTGCCGTAGGACAGGTGTATATACCAGATCGACCGGTTAATTAATCAATAGGAATATTCAGATGTATTTTAATTTTTATTACCCTACTTATCTCTTCAAAGATACGTTCTCAATGGGCGCACTCGATTATTATCTTACCTTTGTGATTTACTGTACTTGTCAGTCCGAGCTTTGGGCGTACTCGATTCAAATGATATTACCGTACTTGTCCGTGATATTTGCTACAATGCAGTTCATTACCGTATGTGTTGCAAATGCATGTTCATAAAACTTTTGGGAGGTACTCGATTTACATGTCTTTTTAATCGGGGCGTACTTAATTTAGAAGTACATTGTATGATTTTCATGCGCTGTACTTAAATTTTGGGCGTACATTTCTGTTCCGTGTTCCCGAAAAATACGTATTTTTAATTCCTCAGTTTATATGTTAATTCCAGGGGGAAAAGTCCAAATAACTGTTTTCGATTGTTTCTGCACAATTGAATTGAGCAGTCCACTAACGCTAAACAGTATCCATCCATACCCCGGTTTTCAAAGTCAGAAAAACAAAAACAAAAATACATTTTGAGCATGAATTGTAAACCTGCATTCATAGGAATCCGAACAGATGTCCGTTACAAATATTCAGGATCTTATATATTTATTTAGTTATTTTCATGTTAAATAGTTCTTTAAAAATATTTCAAAATTGAACGACCCGGTAAGTTAACCAGGCTTTAAAAAAAGGATAAGAATGAGAACTGCTGATGCAATCAACTACTGCACGCCCCAAGCCCCTTCAACCCCGCCCCTAGCTCCTCCTCCCTAATGAGAAATTCGGTATAACGATATTTTTCAGACAAAATTTAGAACTTGGTGGATCTAGAGATAAAAGAAAAAAAGGCAGGG
>NW_018406933.1:26490-27404 GCF_002113885.1 Mizuhopecten yessoensis
GGGAGGGGGAACAGGGGGAGGGATCGTGGTAGTTATGGGACTTTTCTCTTACAGATATGATTGTTAACTTAGAATAACTTCAATATATACTTATACATTACGGAAAACATTGGGCCTGCTCGTGTATGCGGAACAACCGGTTTGACTGTTTCAAATGACACCCCCAATGATTTTTGTACATATACGAGTCATGGGGGTGTCATTTTTACCGAAAGTCGATATTAACCCCTAAAACATGTAACACTACTCTGAACACCTTACTTTAGGTTCAAATATAGCTGTAGCCAATTACCAAGTCCCTGTGGTCTAACCAAGCGAAACAGACCGTGTGACGTCATTCTGTCCGAGATATGGGTCCCTGTACATGTGTGTTAGACCACGGACTTAGTCTAATTCCGTGGTTAGACCTCCCTCCCACAGCCTTTCCAAATGTCTGTCTACGACGTACGTGACATGTAAAGTTTGTGTTCACTTGTCTAAAATAGACAGACTGAGGACATGTCAATATATAGGTCACGTTTATCCATATATAGTATGTTCCAATTAATGATCCGCGTAATTATTTATACAGTAACTAAGTGGTGTATGAATATATGGCCGTACTTACTTACTGAACCGTAAGGGTACTACAGGTATATAATAAAAAATATGAATAATTTCTACAAAGTCATGCTTCATTATCTAAGTTAGAAAACGTTTTTATGTGTATAAAAAATGTATTACTCGTGTGCGGTTAATGTATGTGACAGATGTAACAAAATGGGCTGTCAACTAGCTATAGGTACATTTGTAATTAATGATAAAGATTGGAACCATCTTATCACATGTACGATAGTGGCTCTTTGGTCAAAAAGAACGTTTGAGGTCAAATGTTATGATTTGGGTTACACCGTGACTGGCAGAGGGTTGGGGGG
>NW_018406933.1:27707-38024 GCF_002113885.1 Mizuhopecten yessoensis
TTTTTTTTTTACAAAACTTGATAAATTTTGTTAATTGATATCGGTATCATTTTTAATTCACACTATAACACCAGCAGAATACAGAACACATATCTGAGGTATTATAGAAGATATTGATGCTCAACGTGTTACATGTACTGAAGCAATTATAATTACATGTAAAGTGGTGAGCGGCTTTAATGTCACACTGACATAATTTTCTAGTTTGAAATATCAGTTTACTATTCTTTGTATGACATCGCTTCCGTTGTAACCTCACAAAGTTCTCTGCCAAATGCAGCAGAACTATTTTGCTTGACGATTGTCTTACGTTTCCTGTTGTTTACTGATAGAATGGCACGATATAACACCTAATTTAACAACAAAAGTAATCTTCGTGCCAGACTGATATCTATTCATATAATCATGGGAAAGTGATATTAACCGAGACGAAACCGAGGTTAATAGAACTTTTCAGATTCATATGCAACTACATATTCACCGAAATAAAAGTATTTTTTGTGTTAAATTAGATGTTAAATCGTGCCATTCTATCAGTAAACAACAGGAAGTCTAGACCTCATATTTGTCCAATTTTCACTGTACTATTAAAAGTAATATATCAGACGGTTTGTTTTAATTGCTATCAATCTAATCAAACCCGTCAGGTTACAATATGTTAGCACTACGGGTAGTAAAAACAACTCGTAGGGACACACTAAGTCATGATTTCGTCCTTAACCTTATGGCCTATCGTGGGCTTAATCCTCCACCTCGGTTGTATTCGATTAGCCATCGTCGGATACCCACGGTTGATTTCGCTTCGGTACTCACTCATCGTCGGATACCAACGGTTGATTTCGCTTCGGTACTCACTTGTGATGAGTGAGTACCGAAGCGAAATCAACCGTGGGTGATGAGTGAGTACCGAAGCGAAATCAACCGTGGGTATCCGACGATGAGTGAGTACCGAAGCGAAATCAACCGTGGGTATCCGACGATGTCGATTAGCTGGAATTGTATTTTTTTTGTCATACAATGTAATTAAGATCTGAAGGTTTTAGAAGATTGTGTAACGGTTCCATAACACACAACATGCATTGATAATAAACCGCAAGGAATGTATGTCAATCTGTCAACACAAGCAGTGATGTCTATATAAGGTTGATCTTCATTTTGACGGCGTATACGGCAGTATGAACGCAGTTGACAACGATCATAGTTTATGGAGCGCGTTGGCGAGCAACACTATTTTTCTCCTTTTGATAGTTTTCAAATTTTAAATAAATTAATCTGAGTAGCCCTTCGAACAATTTTGTTCATATACAATAGTATTTATGTATATGTACATGCATTGATGCAAAACAGCCAGGGTATGGTCAGCGCGAGGCTGTCAAAAAACTATAATGATGAGAACGGGATCGGAAAATGATTTTTTATTGAGTATGATAATATGCATTGCATTTTCTTTTAAAATTAATAAAGAAATAACACATGAATTTGTTGTTTAATTACTTTTGCAAGAAGCAGATATCACTGTAATTTCTTTCTTCTTTCCCCTTAATTCCTGCACTAGAGAATTTGGACAGGATACGATCCCTGTCCCACTGCACTTTGGTCCTGTATAGAGTAACCTCCCCTTAAATTCCGGTGCTTTTGTTAACCAGGTAGCTCAATCGGTCACATTTGAAGTCCATGGTTCGAATCCCGTTCTAGCGTCGCTGATTTGTTTACACTCAAAACACTGTTGCTCATTATATTTTGTTTACATCATCTTAAATATGTGTCATCAAAGTTCTGCAAGGATGGTTTTATTATCATTTATTATTTATCAAAACTACAATCATGCCGGGAAAACAAATCCAAACATTTTTGGCACCTTTATATATTGTGACGACCTGTATCGCGAAACTGTATGGCTATACATGCAGGTCGTCAGTCCTATAGGGAAAATATTAGATAGCTACAGGTAATAATATCGCTGTGTTGTAATTTTGAGGAAAGTAAATAAGGTCATCGGAGTTACTTCCCTTTGTACGATAACTAGCGGAGTTGAATTCGGGATGGTTACTTTGTCGATCTAAATTTCGTCAGTTGTCGAAGAGAATATTGGAGAGTGATATTTGATTCGTGTTTTAATTCGGTTTCAGTTGCTATTTTTATATTTATTTTTTTATTTTTCACAAAGACATATTACGAAAATTTATAAAATAGAGGCGCTTAGTTGCCGTGTAAGCAACATGTAAGCAGTTACAAACACATCGAAAATCCTCAAATTTACTATTTAATTTGTATCAATTGTATACAGTTCACAGAAGTGATAAAATGAGTGTCAAATTGTGGCATTGAACAGACTTTGTCTGTTTCTGTTCATTATAATAACCAATATACTATATTCATAACGACTCATCAACAAAAGGCAGTGCGTAGATTGTCCCGATACTATTATTATTAGTTTTATATTTCATTTACATTATACTTCCTGCCGTATCAATAACATTTTAGCTTGGGTTTTTTTCTTTTCTTTTTTCAAACAAAACGGAAAAAAACATTAGCGTTGTGTATTGGTCTCAATTAGGGCCACCAGATAGCACCACAGAGCTTCTAAATAGTTCAAAGAGTTGATGGGGAGGGGGTGTAGCTAGATGATAAACTTCGCATGCACACTATTTACAGCCCAGCTACGCGCCATCCTTGATACTCCAGGGGCATCCTCGATATCCAGGGGCATCCTCGATACCCAGGGGTTACGCTCACTTTCGCTCTCAGCACCCCTGGAATATGTTATAGCAAATTTGAAGGCACGAAGATAGCCGTTTGATTAGTCTTAGGTAAAAAAAACTCACCAATCGCCAGGCTGATACCTGTACTTTGAAGATTACAGAGGAGCAAAACTCGTCTTCAAAACCAGTCAATTTTACCGTTACTTGACCGCCAGATTCTTTTGATGAACATCAAAGGATCGAACTAGACTTCTTGTCTCGTCCACAAGGTGGTGTACACCGATTCTTCAATTTAGGGGTGCAGAGAGCGAAATGTGAGTGTACCCCCTGGAGTGTCGAGGATTGCTACCGTCTGACTGTCCTCTACTTGGGTCTAATTCTGCAGTTTCAAATTTTAATAAGAACAAGAAAACAGATAAATAATTGTTAAATATATATGTTATCTTTATTGAATCCGTTTCATTTCAATGTTTATAATCTTATGTACGCTTCAATGCTAGCATATCATGTGACCTTGTATACATGAATATAAGAATTTGCATATTCTTACAGTAACAAATTTAGTCTCTCGCTTAACCTCTCCGTGAATCGGCATTTGCACTCTTTCACACACTACTCATTATACCTTTCCTATTACACATTCCCACACATATACATGCATATATATTCATGTCTTTCAATATTATTTTCCTGTCGCTCTCTCTCTGTCTCCGCCTCCCCCCCTCTCTCTCTTCGTCTCCCCCTCTCTCTCTCTCTGTCTCCCCCCTCTCTCTCTCTCCGCCCCCTCTCTCTCCGTCTCTCCCCCCTCTCTCTCTCTTCGTCTCCCCTCTCTCTCTCTCTGTCTCCCCCTCTCTCTCTCTCTTCGTCTCCCCCCTCTCTCTCTGTCTCCCCCTCTCTCTCTCCCCCTCTCTCTCTCTCTTCGTCTCTCTCTCTCCCGCTCTCTCTTTTCCATTCTCTCCGTCTTTCTCTCTTTCCTATTCTATGTGTTGTTTCTCTCTGTGTGTCTCTCTTCCTCTTCCCTTCTGTCTGTCTTTCTGTCTGTCTTTTGTCTGTCTTTCTTTCTCTTGTATCTCTCCATCTCCCCACTCTCAAGCTATCACATCCCCTCCTTCACTCTCCTTGTCTCTCTCTCTCTCTCGCTCAGAATCCACTTATTCCTCTATATCTCTCATGAATTATTTTCAAAAAGTTTTCAAACATCGCCCAACACATTTACGCTTCGTGTTTTTTCACACAACGAAGTAACACATTTTAACGATACTGTGGTAGCCACACAAATAGTTCACAATCATTTATACTTAGCTAAATATTTCTTGCAAGAAAAACGTATACATATATAATTTATATATATAAAAAGTCAATCACGATCTTGTTATATCTAACTTGGGACGGCAGTTTGATATTCATAAATATCGATTATATATATAAATAATAAAATGTGTGAGCGAGATAATGAATATAATCACATTCGAGATATCGAAGTTTCCTTCATACACCTGTCAATCAAATCGTATACCACACATATCGTGAATATTTTATTTTAGAAAAAAATAAAGTCTGTTGGTATCAATTCCTATCTTTGATAATTGAATTAATTACGTTAAATATGTCATCGAATTAACCAAGGAGTCGACATATCAGAGGTATGTTTGGAAGAGGGACTATTAAAGTGTAAGAACTTGGGCCCAATCCCTTTGACTATTCAGTGTCAATACAATATGTTTGAATCGAATCGGAGGTGTAATAGTTATTGACAAATAATTACAAAACTTTTCATTTTTTTCAATTTAATCCTGACGTTTTACATGAATAACACAAAAAAGTCGATTATATTCATAAATAGCGTCGTCAAGGTGTATCGCGATACGGGTCAGTGCTGGCGATACGATACATATCGCGATATTTCAATACGTTAAGTGTATCACACACAAAAAATGTCGTACTCAAAAGTTATCAGGATATTAATTATGTATAGAAAGAACAGAAACAATTACTACAAAATGATCAAAACGCAAATGAATTTTCATGAAAAATATTGTTATTAAAATGTCGATTAATTAGTGCCATTACGGATTTCCGTTGACAGGGATTTCCCTCTTCATGGTTAAACTACATGTATTTTGGAAGGAAAATAAATCTGTATAAATATATTATCACAAACCGGATATATGTTTATATATATTGTAATTGTTGAGATAAGTTATTGTTTTATTGCACAGTGATTATAAAATCGATATATTAAGATTTTAATTGTTTTGAATAATCTTTTTTTTCTACTTTTTACTTTTTTTTTATTTCGCGATTAAATTTGAATACTAATACGTATATATCCATTATATAGCCTTTTTAATAAATCTACCATATTGAACATATTATGTAAGCAAAACATTTTCCAATCGGAACTATTCGGGTATTTCCGTCACACTTTAATTGTGGACAAGTCATGTCGTGACGTCAAATTCTAAAACTGACGGAAATTCACGAATGGTTCCGATTGATTTTTGTCGTTTGCCGGAAATAATCATTGTAACCTGAAAAATGTCGACCGTGTTACAGCATAAACTATAATGGATCAACACAGATAGATAGGCAAAAACATGTAGTTGTCCTGATGTTTTTCAATGAAAGCATCAGGAATGAAAAGAATCTTTTACAATATCCATTATGATAAGCAACATGGTGACATTCAAAATTAACATTTTCATTATTTTATTACAAATCATATATATCTCTTTCCTTAGATATCACAGGCATGGACGAAAAGGGTATTATATGTATATTTCATTAATCTTGAAAAATGGCAGAAAATTTGTTACTTTTAAACCTAAGTTATGGACAAAACATCAACTAAAATATTCCATATTCTTCCATATTTTCGGGAAGGTTCTCCTAAGGCACATCTCAGTCGATTATGACGTCATTGGTATGTTCAGTGAACCTTATCATTCTAAAGCTTGTTTATGAATTAATGATCTTGGATGTTTCCGATCATCGTCGGAAAGAGCCGGAAACTTGTATTTGGCACATTTGCAATGATACCGAAAATTGAGTGAAAACAGATCACATATTATTATCACAATATAGTATTCAATGAATACATTGCATAATACTCGGTAAATAATATTTGATATAAAATAATAAAACTGTTTACAGAAACCGAATAAATGATATTTCATTATGCAATAAATAAATAATTCGTACGTACATTTTTCATGAATATGTGCCCTGATAAGGCTTCCGAATCGTTAAAACGCAAATTTCGAAAGAAAAACAAATGAACATTTGGGAGCAAGTGTGAATTTCCTTCGTGAAAAGGGCTGTTTTAAAGGTCCGTATAACATAAAAATAAATAAATAGTATTCAATTTCAATCAAAAACTTAAGATGAAGATGTTGTGTCTAAAATACTTAGACAAGGTAAATGACCTATTATCTACATGTATTAAATTTGCAAAGTTAAAAAAAATGTTTTCCCATTGTTAAGCTAATGGTACGAATTTAATTTTTAAATGATCATTTTTCAACCATTGATATATATATATTATATTAATTAAAACAAAAATCAATAAAACGATATGTAAACACAACATTAACACACGCTTATAATTAATAGTATATCTTTCTGGACTAAGATTTGGATCTCCTTTCAGAAAAAGTTTCACACTTAAGAAGCTTAAATATTATTTCTGGATAGTATTGTTCACTCGGCTAAATGATAAATGATATATCTGAAAAGGCACATTATAACAAAATTGACAAACACGGATTACTTCCTAGATTTTGCTTATCAAATGTATACAAGGGAGGTAACTCTTACGTAATTTGTGTAATGTGACATACATCCTTAAAACGTGCATACACACCATTATATTAAATTATTTCATTATACACATTCTGTCTTTGGAAAAGAAAGAACATCGTGTGGTATTGGCCCAGTTTTGTTTGCTTTTAATTTCCCATGTATGAAATATTCATAAGTTGCATAAGGTCCGGTCGTGTGAAAGTGGACACTGTCCATTGGCCGCAGTGCGAGTTTTTTCGCTACGATTCCTAGGTAAGCATCGTCAATGCCTATCGGTTTTACATAGGGAAAAGCTAATTGTAACTTCTGAGCAACTGAGTATGAAGTAACGAAAGCACCACCAGCTAAATATGGAGGCCAGAGGTCAAAAGGGTAAAGTTCAAATGAAATCCGCCATTTTGAATGTTCCGCCCTCTCCGGTTCGCCACATGCTATTAAAAATCCTAAAAATAATTGTTCTTGTGTATCACGTGATAGACTTTTTATAAATTGCACTAATCCGGGAACATTTACAAAATGATCGTCGTCGACAAACAGATAATAATCAGCACCTGAACACGACTCCATTGCCCAGTTAAACGCCATGACAGTTTTTAGCGTGTTGTTAAAATATGCATCCTGGAAATTTTCTTGTACGATATCTTTGTAGAAATCGGCCTCGTAATCGACCATACTCTGAATCGATTTATTGTACGCAACTAAAAACACTACTTTTATAACACCCGGATGTATCTTAGCCCACGTGGTCCGTACCGTGTGACGTCGGTACCAGTTTTGTGCAGCCGATTTAACAAGGATCGCTAGTTTCCCGCCTTTATGACTATAAAACTTACATTTGTCTGGTCGATGCAAATACGTGTAGTTATGAGGATAATGTTTTTTAAACGGAATTTCAGTGCCATTCTTTATTTTATCCATCACGTAGGGAAGGAGATCAACCTGCAATGGATAATTTCTCATAAATTCCCGTCGGTATGACATCACTTGCGGTGGCACTGCCTTCAAAGCGCGCATCACTTGATGCCCTAAGAAACTGCTTCCGAGGAAACCATTGGATTTTATATCGGCCGCCTGCTGAATCGAAGAAATCAACCACACTCCAGCCATTAAGTAAAACACCGGCCGTAACTTCCGAATGATAAACCATGGCCTCATAGTAAACCGTTACTGTATGCACAAATATAATGTTCCTCTCTCGGAACTCTTCTGATGTTTTCCTTCGTTGATGGATTAATTTGGCTCTTTGTATCAATATCCGCAAATACAAATTATCCTCTCTTGGAACTCCTTTGATGTTTCCCGTCGTTGATGAATTAGTTTGGCTCTTTCTATTAATGATAAGCTTTCACCGGTGATACTTAATCCAAAATCGAGATTTAACATGAATTTAGATGATTGAGCGTCCAGCTACTGGCAGAGTCAATAATCTAATCACTTCCGTTGAATTTATTCTCAAGTAACGTAAGTATATTCCGCAAAACAATATCCGAATGGAGACTTAAAATTATTAATTACGTTTCATTCGTAAGTCATTGTACTGTAAATTTACGGTTGCCAAGCAGAAGAATTCTTAAATACATTAGGGTATTGTATATATGCCCTCCAGTCGTTCCATACATCATATAGTATATTTCCGGAAAATTGTTGTTAGACCACTCCTTTGTTTAGATTGCACCTGTAAGAAAGAGAAAAAAAAGGTAAAATACAATGTTTGAATACATGCATACTCACTACTGTAATATGCGGTTGTATTGTTTGAAAAACGTGTAAAGTTAATTGTATTAATGTTAAAAAATAATATGTTATTTTTCTTTCAAAATTAATTGACAAATCGCAAGACAGCATTTCCTGTTAACAATTATGACAAAATAAACAGATCTTCGTGATGTGATTGTGACGTCATAATAAAATGAACCGGGCTTCCTGAACAAGTCTTTGCAAAATAGCGTGATAGATAGAATGCCATTTTATGTTTCCGTGTTGTGTAGCAAATACTATGTTGTAGGTTTAAGTAAGTTAGAAAGCATGTATACGGTAACAGTGTAAAATAATTATCATACTTTAATTATATGTATGTATTTGTATAAGATACACGTACATGTATGTAATTTTGTAATATGGTGATCAAAATGATATTATGTAATGATGACCTCTTATTACACACTTAACATCAATTGGTTTTTGGAATTAAAGACGAGTTGTTTCGGAGGGGCCGGTACAATTGGTAAGTGCATAATAAATTACTTAACTTTTGCATTTATCAAGATAATATTATTGGACAATTCTTAATTAGGACGAAAAAGGGTGATTATCGGTGTGTTAATTAACGTAATTAATTAAAAACCCTATTTAAGAAAATCGATTTAAATACATGTATAAGATATTTGAAATAGAATGCATAGCTTAGTACAAATTAAAAATTAGAAATCGACGATATACAATGTGTATCAGCATTGGTAGAAATAAGAGTTTAGTAAAAACGGCAACCAAAATGATATTGAAATTAAATTTAAAATATAACTAAATATACAACATTTGATACCGCGCCCTATCTAGCTAGAATAAGTCACTCTAAAGCACTTTACAGTACATAGATATACAATTTACTATACATGTATATTTATTATTCAGGTTTGAAGATTGAATTTATATGATTTTGCATCCGATATTAAAATATCGGAAAATATATATATATAAGAAACTCCCGTTTTTTACCCTTTTGCAAGTGAAATATAGGGAATTGTGATTAAATTAAAATGAACATTTAAATAGCATGTACATGTATTTTAACAGTTAGCTCACAAAAAAAGGTAAGGGAATCGTGTTATGACTACCCAATAAATATTGAAGCCCATGTATTTCTATAGAGAATCGTAATAAACAAAATATTTGCGGGTTCTTTGTGAAATATAAAAAACACATGTGAATGGTTCGCGTGTTGAATTTATATCTATTTTTAAATTATCACCTCAACGCTTGAAATATAAACTTTATTCACCGAGAAACCAAGAATATGCAATTATGTATTCAATCTTCTTTAAATGCTTCATATGTCACAGGGATATTTCTTCGTTAAGCTTTCGACAGCCTGTTTCTACATGAATTGGAAAAATATAGAAGTATTTTTTATTGAAATTGGGAAGATTTTCTTCATTTTCCCTTCATTTTAGAAAAAAAAGCCAAGCAAGGGTAAGCAGCCATTCGGAATACTCTTCATAGGCGATGTATTCCGAATGGGTAAGCAGCCTGTATTCGGCAGTACAGACTAACGATTACGGATTTATGTTGTACATTATTGTAATACCGGCAGCTAATCGCATATCATTCATTGTGTGTTGTTTACTTGTTTGTTTGTTGGGTAACCTGTAATTAATAAACAACGCGTGAATAGCCTGTAATTCAAATATCTATACCGACAAGTCGTAAGGCCAGACAAAAAAACATTCGCTGTTTCCGGTAACGCTACCTAACCTAATTGTGTGTCCCTACCGTAAAAATTGTAAGGCAATTCTAAGAGAAGCACTGTAAAAGTCAATACCACTCTTCAATATAAACCATATACAATTATTTAAAAACAAGAGGCCCATGGGCCTTAACGGTCACCTGATATATTTATACAGAGAGTTGATTTTGTTTTTAACATGAACAGAAATATTATTCAAAGTGACAAAAAAACAATAAAACCACCTTATTCAATATCTAGCAAACAGATTTAAGACTGAAAAGTATTTGAAACTAGCACCTCTGATTCTAAACAAGGAAAATGAAGAAATTTTAGCACACTGACTCCTTTGGGCCCCACCCTACAGCCCTT
>NW_018406933.1:39439-71604 GCF_002113885.1 Mizuhopecten yessoensis
ACCACCACCACCACCACCACCACCACCAAGATAGGTCTCTGGATCCGCCACTATCAATCCCTAAGGAATTCCTGGTCTTTCAATGAATGGTATATTTGAATGTGCAATTTTGTATAAAGGAACAGCTCCTTAAGATTATAAAATTTTCCGGGAAATGCTTATCCTCTCACATGATAAGGAAATATTTTTGTGTTTTTCAATCATGAAATTACCATTTGTTACTTTCATTTTTTTTCCCCTTATTTTAAATGTGTCAACTAAGTTTATCCTTTCCACTGTATTGACTTCATCGTTACTCACTGATTGATTATCTCCCCTTTCTTACAGCATTTGTGGAAAATCTGAACGTGGATTCGAACTTGCACCGTTCATTTCAGCAAACTGCGTTACACACTAGGCTACACTACAGTATTACAGTCTGTTTTAACCCAAGAAACAGTTTTGAGAAACTTGAACAACCATGCTTTTCCTTATTTTGAGCACTTTACCGTCATACAATTTAGTTTTGCATATTACATCAAGGAATCAAAAAATGTATTCAACAGTTGGTCCTCGGATGGGAAAGTGATGAAAGTATTTTTTTTAAGTCTTGGAAACCCCATGACATTCATAGAGATAGTGAATATGGCTTTAATTACAGTATTGTATTAACAAATACCTAATATCTCAGCAGTTCAAAAATTCATATTCAATTGGTTTGATACCTTTTCCATGCACTATTAATACTAGAAATTATTTACTCATTATTTGTTCCCGTATTCATAAATGCCGACTTGGGGAAATATGGACAGTTTTCCGCTTATCTTGTATCTGATGGCTTAAAACGTGTAATGTAAATGAAATGTTAAGTATCAGTATTGATATATTTGACTGTAAACTCTTACTATTTAGTTATTATTTGTTATATCTGTATTGTACATCATGTATGACGTATCTTGTGTATAAGCATAAATGAATTTTGAATATTTACCTAAAATTTTATAAATAGACAATTAGGTGTTTATTTATTATCTTATTTCATCAATTTCATACCCCTCAAAATGTATTTAAACTTCTGAAATATATATCCAAAAAATACCTTACATATCACAAACACAGAAAAGCTACAAGTCAGACGGTAAGTTTCACACAGGTAAGTTACCTGTGGGGTAATTATGAAACAGACTATAACTGGTTTGCCATTGTCTTCCTATATCAACACTTTTCTTTGTTTTCTACAAAGCGGGCGAACTGAGAACACCCCGTTGTATCCAACGCATTCAATGTGTATAGCCACGGCGTTATCATATTATATTCCAGTAAATCTTCCCTTCACAAAAGAGCTGTCTAAGCTTCTTGTACCATCCCCTTTATATCCTTTAAGTATTAATGCGCCAACAGTCTATGCCGTCCAATCGATGCTTAATGTACTCTATAAATAAATAAATTATCGTTATGTAATCTTTATTCAGCAATAGACACAAATGCCTTTGTGCCATAAATGCATTGCGTACACAAGGATATATGCAGTGGTACAATGCATTAAATTTAGATAAATATATAATAAAGTAAAACAGGTGACTTTCCATACTTAAATGCAGGTTTCACGACATCAGGGCGGACGTTACTCCCGATTAAATAAATTATGGTTCCGTATCTCATTCGCTTTAAAAATGAAAGCGGCAATATTTGTCAATGTGCTCCTGCTCGTAGACGAGATTAAGTCAAGGAACCTTTATGTAACGTCGTGCACATTACAAACATAAGCTCTGTAGAGTTTTGTTACGACGCCGCTAAGGTAACAAGTGCTGTTGTCATGGTGGGGGAAAAATTACAGGGGAACAACTAATTACCCTATCATACATCACTAGTGCTCTTTTTCCGCCACAACAAGGGATCGAACCGAAATTCTTGGAAGAATGGAAGGTCTAAAGCTCACGCTTTATTGCACACAGTTGTAATGATTGTGCACGTTAGCGGTCACGGCTACTGCGGCACACTGCACTCGTTGTTGAATCCTTGTATTATGCATACTACAAAATGTATTTGTATTACTGCAATATATTGACAATAGAATAATGTTTAAACCAAGAACAACAATTGCAATCGAAGTCGATAGAGCAGTCCTTTGTCAGTGAGATGAATACAAGGATCGAACGACAAACATATTTTACAAATGTTAGGGTGGTTTTTTTTCTGAGAAAAGAGAATACTTCCTAGAATTACTGACTGTAATCGCGTGGATGACGATGACGCGCGATATTGAGTTGGTGTTTCTATTTCTGAAACAAGCCCCCAGATACTCAAAGAACCTTTACCAGTGGTTGGTGAACAATTAAAATTAATGACAATAAGAAACAAAGGCGTTCGAGGCAAAGATATTCAAACACGCCAATCTTATTCATCTCAACCATTCTTTAGCTGTGAAATAATATCTTCTTGTTTTTATTTTATTCATATTTTTAAATTTTCCATAACCAGTGGTTCACTTTAACCATTCTTAGAGCAACAGAAAATGAGGAAACTTAAGGTAGCCTTTTAAAGACTGCGCGCCTCCAAATTGTCATCCTCGATACTCCAGGGGTTACGCTCACTTACGCTCTCTGCACCCCTGGAATATGTCATAGCAAAATCGAAGGATCAGTGTGCGCCACCTTGTGGATGAGACAGGAAGAGTAGTTCGACTCTTTGATGTACATCAAAAGAATCTCGCGGTCGCGTAACGGTAAACAAATACTGGCTTTAAAGTCGGGCGTCTCTCCTTTGTAATATTCAAAAGACAGGTATCAGCCTAGTGATTGGTCAGTTCTTTTTACCTGAGACCAATCAAACAGGTATCTTCGTGCCTTCAATTTGGCTATCACATATTCGAGGGGTACAGAGAGCGTACGTGAGCGCGACACCTTGATATCGAGGATGCCAAACTGGCCTCCGAATGCCTATACATCTCTATTACTTAGTCATTATTACATCACTTTAATTGTGACGTCACAAAGCCCCATGTCAAAAGCAATACCTTGTTTACTTATGCCCCATTTCTTTTTACTGATAAAGACTAATAGAATCTTCCCCTACCTTGAGGGTGTGATAGGGAAATGTCCAACCCAAGGGGTGATGTTTTTTGTTTGTCTAACCCGAGGCTCTGCCGAGGGTTAGACAACCAAAAATATCACCCGAGGGTTTGAGATTTCTCTGTCTCACCCTCAAGGTAGGGGATGATTTTTTTTCTCCCATCCTATTATTTCAGTCACAACTCCACCGACAGTAGTGTAAACAAAAACACATGTTGGGTATGAATATCGTCATTCACTTTGGATGACGTCACAATATCATATCTTATATAACAGTGAAGGACTTTTATTTTAGTGAATATATGTTGTAATGTAACTTTTAAGTAGAAGTAGTTTAAGTAGTTATGAACAACTAAATAATAAATAAAGATATACGATATATACCTTTTTGTAACAATCTATGACACATTTGAAAGATACACAACAATACAAACGGTGATAGAAAAAGTAATCGGAATTATAAGATAAAGCCGTTAAAAGTAAGGGCGATAACTCTACAACAGAAAATCACATGTTTAATATTTTTAAGGATCCCTGTCCCCCTGCACTGTAGTTTATTGTCTGCTGGATAACCGAACAACTCGGCAGTGAACCGGACGTAAAACTACTCATCTAAACAATGAAACGAACATATTGTAGTTTTTCCGAGGACACTGTAGGATTTTTCCTATACACATCTGAAGTTCAGGGTTCGAACCCGTTTTAGCCCCACTCGTTTCTTTTTACACTCGGAACACTGTCGTTGATTATATTGGGTATTATTTCATTCATTACCTCATCGTTATCCTCTCTCATAAAAGTCCTGCAAGGTATGGTTTTCATTTCATAAATTATTTATTAAAGCTGTAAAAGGGGAAAAACAGTGTCCAACACTTCGTTACAGTTTTTGGAAGTGGTATGTGGGACCTTAAGGTCTGAATCACGATAATTATATTAAATGCAGTATATATCGATTTTAAAATAAAAGTGTTTTTTTTTCATTATTGATGAAATGATATGGTAATTTTTTAAATCATTTTTTGACAATTCGGCAAAGTCTTAAAAAGGATTTTTATATTATTTTTTAACATGTATACATAAATATTATATTATACATACCTTATTCATTGCATATATTCCATTCCATGTGATGATCCGTTTTATCTGAATAAATCCATTCCTAAAGCGAGATGAATAAACACATTAGTTATTTGACAATCTGGAAATACAGGTACAGTTATGTTAGCCGACGAGACGAGAGTTTCTTCGTGTCTCTTCGATATACAGTTTAAGACTTTCGAATCACGCCTGTTGAAACCTGTCGTTCTTCCACTATATTCAGATTAGGATTACTTATTTGAGCCCTTTTATATCAATCGAGCTACCGTCCACACACTCAAAGGACATGGTATTTAAGACGCAGGCGATAATGGTGTTTTAGAAACTGAAATAAATTCCTCGAACAATTACATATATATATATATATACCGGTATACGTTTGAATGGCAGCGAAAAGGTCACAGGATCATTTAAGTAATACAATCAATGTTGTTATGACCTCATGAATATGCAAAAAATAATTTTATAATAATAATAATACTAATAATAGTCTTTATTAGACTCGTCTCCCATATGGTCAAGCATATTAAAAAACGTACATTATATACAACCGGTATATTTTTTCTATTTATACATTGGGGCAAAGTAGTAGAGATAACAATGTGTTTTCGCGGAAAATGTAAAATGTTCGCTAGGGGTCCTAACAAGCATGACAACCAAACAAACAAGATATAGTTCCATTGTCAAACTTTAATTTGTAGAATTTATACAAGTCGTATATTATTATCATATACTTTAAATATCTTACTTTAGTTTGAAAAACAAGTCAATAATGTTAATTCATATTAGCATAACAAAACTACATCGAGGGCTGTTTTATGGCGGACGGCTGGCCACCGAAGTTGAAACACTAAATTTGACTTTATTTATTTAACAACAATTATGAAACAAGTTATTTCAACTTATATTAATCACTCTTGTTGGCCCGGATGTTAGCGCGTGGGGAGTCTTAGTGAGGGAGGAAACCGGAGTACCCGGTGAAAACCCACGTGATCGGGTAGGTGACCCCAACCTTTTCACGTCCGATCGGGGAATCGAACCCCGGCCGCCTCGGTGAAAGGCAAGTGCGCTATCCACTGCACCACCCGACCACCGATATATTTGATATACAACTCAATGTGTATTTGATAACATAATTTACCTGATTTTGATTTGACTAATACCCGATTGGGTAGTGAATTAAATTATAAGATGTCATCTAAAGATTATAAACAATTAAGATTAGGGGTTATATCACACGTGTAACAATTGTTAAAAAATCACTCCAAATCGTCTGATTGTATATTTAAGCAATGATGCCCTTTGCAATGTACATCTTCCTTCTCCTATAACATATTCATGTACTCATTAAAATAACGATACCTTTGTACTCTTTCAATGTCTATGTGTGTATATATGTTGATTAATTCTTATATGTAACTATTCTGTTTATGTAATCTTCATTTTGGAGGATATAAAGAGAAAAATAATAAAGCGCTTTAGAGTAATTTTACAAATTATATAGGGCGCTATATAAATGTTGTATATTATTACATGGCTTACGTTATTTATATCTTATTATATTTACACGGATTAAAATCTACAACGTAAAAACTTTAAACTATTTTGGAGTCAAGACAAAAATAGATTTTAATTCGGGATTTTAATGAACATATATGAATCATGCTATCGACAAAAGTACAATCACAAATCCTTTCGTGACTGGCTATTTAGTTGAGTGGTCAGTTGGTTATAGGCTATAGTGTGTGATTAATGGAGCGCTAAATAGCCAGTCACGAAGGGATTTGTGGTTGTACTTTTGTCGAAAGCATGGTTCCTATATGTTCCGAAGCCTATATACAACTTGATACACACAATTTTACCTTTTATCTTCTTAAAAAGTGTTGACGAACTTAGGAATATTATTGTTTCTTCTTTTGACAGAAATCCTTGGAATACTTGCTCCTGCGGTACTTGTTTCTGTTGTATGATGTATAAATATATACACTGACGGATTTGAGTTATTTAAGCGTAAATCTGTTTTAGTTCTAAATAACTTTATCATGAAAAATGAAGAGCTGTTTGCTATTTAACTCTTCATATAACGGTCTATTTAAGGGAATATGTCTCGAACTTTTTTTCCACCAAAGAGTACGACAAAGTAAGATGAAGGCCAAACCAAACTTGAAATACCTCACCACCAATGACATATTTTATCAATTAAGGACTATTAGTGAGGTGCATATACGGCTATATTAACCTGAAAAGGTTATATTTACCGGCTCAATATCACAAATCACCGCCCTCCATGCGATTACGATCCGACCTATGAGGGTGTAAACATACATGTTCGCTGTCATCTAATATTATGTTTGTTTTTTCGATGTGTTCGAAATGCAACATATCTTGCTGTGCCTTTTATAAAACNCAAACAACAACAGTACATTTCCATCGAGGTATCTGCCGCGCATTGTAAGGAGTGTTCATTTTATCTAGTTCGTTCCACACTCTATGCGTTACTGCCAATGAATGTAAGAAATGTGCTCATGTCATCACATTTCTTCCATCTCTACACAATAGCAACGATACACATAATATATCCCGTCATACGTGTCACACGTGTGCTTTACATTAAATGTTTCAATTATATCTGTGTTTCACGTGACCGCGTCCAATGACGTCTAGTTCAGGAGCTACATTTGCCCTCAAACCTGACTAGACAGTTTATCAAACAAACTAGAGTTTGCTCAGTATCTTGTTGTCTGACGTTTTGAAATGTATCATCTCCTAAATAAATTTATGACAAAATTACATTGACATTTATCTTTCAAAAAACAAAAACCTCCAAAACGTGTTTATTGTTTTTTTTCTCTTTATCTTATTTTATAATATGTGATTGTTTCATTTTTTTAACTGTTTTTTTTTTCTGTTTTGTATTTCATTATTTATAATTGTTTCATTTTGACTGTTTTTAACTGTGTTATATTTTGTAATATGTAATTGTTTCATTTTGACTGTTTTTTCTTCGTAATTCGTGTTTTATGTTTATTTGTTTCACTCTGTGTTCTGCTTTGTGATATGTAATTGTTTCAAGTTAACTGATTTTCTCTGTTTAATTTCGTGACTTGTATTTTTTTTTTTCACTCTGTGTTTTGTGTTGTGTTATGTAACTGTTTCATGTTAACTGTTTTGCTCTAGTGTTCTATTTCGTGACTTGTAATTGTTTGCTGTCATTTTTTTTTCATTCTGTGTTCTGTGATGTGTTGTGTAATTGTTTCCTGTTAACAGTTTTTTTCTTCTGTTTTGTGATTTTTTTTATATAATTGTTTCATGTTTACTGTTTTTCTCTGTGTTCTACTTTGTGATTTGTAATTGTTTTATTTTTGTAATTGATTGTGATGTGTAGGCATGCAAGTCTGTATAAGCTGGAGTAGATGTTTATATATTTGGTTATTATACGTTACCCGAAGTAATTAATCTAAATGTGTGTCTAAATACCACCATTCTAGAATCTATTGTCCTTTATATTGTCTATATGAAATGTTCTATTTAGCCTTTTCACTCTGACTTGTGTGTATGTGGTAACTATTGGAGAGGACTTATCTAGGCTTGCCTGTTGTCAAATCCATTTGCTTTCTGAACAATAAAATTTGCTGAAATCAAATTGATTCTTGTTATTGATTTTCTCTATTTTGTAGTTTCTTTATAGGTTATTATGTAATGTTAAACGTTTTTCTCCGTGTTCTATTTCATGACTTGTAGATATTGTATTTTAACTGTTTTTCTCCGTTTCATATTTTCTGATATGTAACTGTTGTATGTTAACTGTTTTTTCTCTATGTTTTATTTCGTGATATGACATTTTGAACGGTTTTCATTGTGTTTTTGTGGCAGGTTATTGTTCCGTGATTCTGCCCTGGTTAAAGAGAGGATTGTCTTGAAAAGTTGACAATTTTTTCTCTGCTTATATATCTATTTAAGACATGCACATCCAATGAACATTGACTTGTTTTGATCACTGCCCGAATTGAACCAAATTGGCGTTATTAAATATACATATTAGGAAGAGGGGAATTTGTCCTTTTGTATTCTTTTTTCAGAATGTCTTGCAGCTTAAAACTATAAACCGGGTGGAGATGTCAAATACCGATTTGGACATTTGATATAATTAAGCTTATAAAGAAAGATGCCCAAATCGAAGAAAAGTATATTTCATTTTTTCAATATTGACAAAATTAACGCTATTTTAGATTTAAAACATACAAAACGAAGACGTTTACTCTATATGGTGTTGTCCATATTTGTATACGCTCGGATTTTAAACTTTTAATTTTGTAAAACGTTTGATATCAAAATACGACCACTAAACGAAACTGTATTTTCGACAATGGAATGACCCTTATACGTTACCAAAACTATATCCTTATGATGTATACATTTGGATTAAACAAACAAACTTTTAATTAGAAAAAACGAGTTAATTAACTATATTAACAAGACTTTTGGAACGTCCCCTACTGCGACAGATAATTGGATGAACGGAATTAAATGTAATCTGATCAAGTAGAGACAGGACTCAAAGCTCTCATTGTTTACTCATTGAATAGTGTCTGATTTGTTTTTCAAGTGGTGAATCTTCTGCTGACATAGCTGATCTGATCGAGAAAGCATTGGACAGAGTAAAAAAGTAAAGTATAACGAGAAAAACAACATTCCGGCACGATATATCTAATGAAGCATATTGTCACATTATTTTTATTTGCATTGTTATAAATGGCAGTTACTAACCGATTTTATGCTAGTAAATGCTTAATAATTTGATTTTTTTCTATTTCCTCAAAGAAAGACTATCAATTATATACTATTTTAGGTTATATCCCCCTTCCTCCACAACCTACATTCAATTATAAGAAACAACTTTTTTTTGTGTTTGACTTATACGGTATATACACAAAAAAAAGAGCTGTTTAAAATTTGTATAATTCTGCGAAGCGGATTATGCATACAAGTGCACAACTAATTTTTGATATTCTCAGAAATCAGGAAGTTCAATTACTGCATAACCTATGTCAATATCATGATTTATGTCTACCCGATGATAAAGAGATATTTCGCCAAACCCAGATTTACAGATAGAAACAAAATGCATTCAATACAGACATGACCTAACATGAGTGTCTTGTAATCAAACGTATTATATATCATTGTAGCCTTAAGATTAACCCTTTTTTCGCCACTGTAGACCATACTTGGACTCGTCCATATAAATGCATGGCAGAGTCTACTAATGTAACACAGGGGTGAAATAGCAAAACAAAGGAGGATCTCGTTTCTGTTCACTGATATCCCGATAAACCCTTATGCTTTATCGTCCATTAGAATCGATTCAACGACAAAAATTTTGTATTGCATAAATACTTGTCAGAATCGTGAGAACATTTCAATAGCTTCACCCTTCCTAAATTCCCAGAACTATTTTGTAATTTGAAGTAAACATGTGTTTTTCTTGCTTTGTCCTCTTATCCGGGACAATTTCAGAACACGTGTCGCGTTTGTTATTACCAAAGCCGGTTCTATTATAAGAATATACTTCTAGAGTTTTCGTTTGTTATGCAAAAACAACTCACTTCATATTAGCTAGTGATAAACTACACTCATTGTAAATACACGTCTTTGTTCTAAAAAAAACCAGAAAGAATTTCAGCCTGCCCATGTTTTCGCTTATTCGATGATTAGTGGTCAGTGGAGTTTATTCATCAAAACGTAACTAACGCGACATTGATGTTTAATAACTTAATACTAACACAAAATGATTCTTTTACTGCATTGCCATTAGAGGGGGATATAGGGACGATTTGGTTTGTAGAGGCTGCGGGGTTATGATTGGTTGGGGTGGTTGAGCAATGTGCTTGGGCGTATCCAAAGGTGTCGTAATCGGGTGCAGTACTCCTTGATGAGAGATCATAGGGAATACTGTGAAACTTTGAGTAAGGATACTTCTAATTCGTCGGGCGGTCCACGGGGAGGTACGAACCACAGATGGAACGTTGACCGTCTGATTAGTGAGTAGATTTTTCATTTTGGAATTCTGGCCATGTTAGTTCGAGGGTTGGGAGGAAGGTTCCGTGTACAGATACATTTGTAACACCATGAGGGAAGTCAACAGCCCAGTAGATTGGACAGATAGGTACATTCAGTACTGTCACAGTTACACAATCTGAGGGTGAGGCAACATGGACAATGACCCGAGTGTGAGTGGTACGTCTGTGCATGACGGTAGCGACGATTACGATGACTATGATAACTGTAAGAGCGGAAAGAAAGAAAAAATCACGTGGTCCCACACAAGGAACTGTGAGATGATGTCAGCAACATTTGGAGCGGGTGTTGTAGACGGGAGAATGTAGTTAAAATTGGGCAACAGAGCAGAAGCGACTTTCCTAAACATAAGGACAGTTAGACAAATGCTTAAATTTGAACATGAACCAAATGGTTGCGAGAAAATTGATGGACGAAACAACTACACCGGAAATTGATTAAATATCCATGAGTGAAAAATCATCGGATTTTATTTTGACTTCGCCTGCTACTATAGAGTATGCTAGATAATTGAATACGATGGAATCATCTTTCGACATTTTAGCCAAGTTAAGATCTGTTTTTCGATCGTCCGCAACTAACGCATACATTTTGTGTTGGTACACTGTGAGAGACGGTAAAGTAATCTGTATTGGTTTGGGATAAAGCGACGTTGCCGTTATGTTGCCTAAAGCTGACGCATTGAAGAATTGTTGGAGCAGTGCCAAGTTAACAGGGGGACATTTTGTAATAAAAAAAATGTCAGAAGAAACAAGCAGATCTAGATTGAGTTTTGAATTGTAAGGCAAACTATATTCCTAAACTAAACCTTGAAGAAAACTACACGAGAACACCTCAATGTCAATACAATCATAATTCTAACTCAACATCGATACAACCAAAGTCAAAAGTGAACAAAGGAAGGATTTGTCTGGATACAGTTGTCAAAGTACGAGGAGAATGAGACCTGGGCCCGTTTTCATGAAACCATACTCATGCTCAAGCATGGATTCTGTGCTCAAACTAACTTTCTTGTAACTCACTTAAATCATGTCAAACGATCAAAAAGTCAAATGTAAAGATTGAAAACAGTTTTCGGGCTTTAGTCTCTTCAATCTTTTTCAAAACCATTGACAAAAATTCGATTTTTTATTAGTTTATAACGAAAACAAGAAATTCGGCTTGAGCACAAAATCCATGCTTGAGAATGAGAACGGTTTCATAAATACGGGCCCTGGATTCAGTCTTAGCATTGAGTCAGTGATCCTGAGAAATATATTGTTTTGGTACTAATAGCACAATTACAGGGAATTGATATCGTGCAATAATCACAACCTTGGAATTGCCTGGTTCCATTGGCACATTACAAGGTGATATTAGGAGTATTGTATACCAGTACTGATGATGATAGAACATCTAACATTTGTGAAGCAAGGCGATCTCTAGATTTTCATTCCCAAAGTGATTGTTTGGGAGAGATCGAGCCTTTTTATACTCAGCGCCATAGTGATGGTCAATTGTTTAACTGCTTGACCAATAAATGCAGAATTTCACATCATGTGATCCTGGTCACCAGTGGTCGGTTTGGTACGTTTGTTTTTGGTGATAAGCCCGGGATCAATATTAACTGACCATGTCACTATAACCGTTTTATGTAAGAACAAGTTGAACGTGACTGTTTACATATAAATGCATATATCAAAGTACAAAGCCCAAAAGTTCTTGACACCATGACCTTCGTGTTAGGCTGACTTTACAATTACGTATTTACTTCATTATGTACTTTCCGTAATCCTTGACAATCGTATTCCTAATGAGTGCCTTTTTAATCTTTCAATTAAGCCGAGACCTGGATTCTCAAACTGTTTGAATCCTACGACCATTGTCATTGGATTTTGTTTGATAATTCCATATACTGTATCGATAGCATGTTCGCTTAACTTGATTTACACAATAACTCAATATATAAACAATTTATATGATATATATAAATTCTTCATAAAATTGTTACCATACAATAAGCACAATAAAAATATAAAATCCATCGTGATAAATCGTCTCAAAGCGGTTCACTAATTATTATCCGTGGTTATAGGGTCTTTGCAACAAGCCAATATCTTTCGCAACTCCCTGGGAAGCATACAGCCGGTGCTGCCATTTCGGTGCTCACAGCTAGCATTCAACAGTTATATAACTACTACCCAACCATGTTCTCATTTCCAGCTGAGTAGACTGGAACAAGCGGAGTAAAGTATATTGTTCAAAGATACAACGCAGTGCTGTGCCGTGACTCGAACCCGCAATCCTTCGGTCACGAGCGTCCTATCACTAGACTACCGTGCCTCTACATATGGTATATCAGAAAGGTAGCACCGTAAACTCGGTATCAGATCCGCGCTATCGCAGGGAGGCAAGTACACCAATACACCAGTATACTGCAGCCGCCACACATACACAAATACACATATACACACATGCACGCATGAATTGCACACATGGAGGCACGACATTAAATAACCATTGATGTTATTAAGTTGTGAAACAAAAATATAAACAAACAAAATCCTGTCGATATGTACCACTTGGCACTATACAATAGAATCAAAGCTTTCGTAGCATTGAGAGTATTTTGTTTACTCACGTGCTCACCTTTGACCCTTCGGCTTTAATCGACATGGTCATTATCCTGTGTTTTGACCTTTCAATTTACAGTTGAAATAATAGGTGATTTGACATATGAGAACGTTTCATGTCAAAGGTCAGTTGAAAGCAAATGGAGTGACCTCAGGATTATCATTTGTTTTACGGAAGTGAAATGAGTTTGATGGTAGACAGAGTAAATATGTAAAGATGACGTGTTATTTACCTAACCACTGCGATCCCCGTTGACATGTGTCCGTCGGACAAGTGTTTACCAAGACAAGCTCATTGACATACGGAACTTCTCAAGAAGTTTTACGATAGTTTGAGTACGTGACTATCACAACAAGAGCGGTACGTACCAGTGTATGCTCAATATATGTATACACATGATTAGCACGGTAGTACCTTAAAGATCCTGGTACAACTACCAAAACGTTGACGACATATTGGAAACCGTTTATTTCTGCAGCTTTTATAAATTCTATCTGATAAAACAAATCAACGGGTGGTCGGGTGGCAAGGTGGATGACACTCTCGCTCCTCAAAAATGATCAAAGCAAGCTGTAAAAGTTTAAATAACTTGTTTCATTATTATTAAAAATAGATAAAATTATATTTCATGAAAACCATACTTTTCGGAAATTTTATGGTTAAAAATAAATGAAATAATTTTGTTATACTATTGCTTTAACCGACTGAGCGACCTAGTCAACGGAAGCGTCCTGGGGCCAGCTTTCCTACAGTAATATTCAACGGAATTAAGAGGGGATGTAAATATAGGATCTTACACGAATTGCTATTTCATATGAGATTTATGAAACTAGTCTAAGAATTTTTCAATTTAACGAGCCTCTGGCGAGCTAAAATGAAAAATTTGTAACGAGTTTCACAAATTTCATATGAAATGAAAACGAGTGTAAGATCCTTTTTATAATATAATCAAAATTTGTGGCATTTTTTCGTGTAAAACGACAATTCTCATGCAATCTTGAAATGTAAAAAGACGCCATTTTGACTCAAGTGCGTAAGTTTGTGACGTCATGTACTTGTCCTAGGCGTGACGTCACATTTGAAACAATTGAAACCCACAACCAATCACTGGGCTGATAGGTCATATTACATGGGTTAATACGCAAAAATATGACATGGGTATATTCACTGGATATCACCGTAGCTTACTTCATTTAAAACCTTTCTTTTCTTACATACATGTAAGAAAAGCTTACGCGTACGTTAATTCTGAAAACGTCACCATTGCATCATCACTTTATGCAGCGATACCAGGATCGCGTCCTAAATAGTGTACATGTAGCACATTTAATTGACCCTCAATGATGGCATGGTAGGTCGGAAAACATGCTATTTTTACGATTGGAAAGTGTGTTTTTAATTTACGTCAACATCTGCCCAAGAAATTATCTTTATATCGTTGACATTTGTATAATATTTCTGTGAAAACTGCCTGAGAAATCATCTGTCTGTAGCTGCCACTTAAACTTATGAGAGTTGATTCACTACTGAAGCGCTCCCTTCCTGACAGTTCATGTACAGTGATGTGCCATACGATTTTCATGTTTATTGTGCCTGATCGATTCTTTATTAATTCATTTTAATTTTTTTCAAAAAATCTTTACTGACTTTATTTTTCGTCCAACACTCTTAAACAATTATGCACACAACTAAAAATCTACCCAGAATTGCTGCCGATAAAGCTCATATTTTTTTAAATCATCAGTTAGAAATTTAACCACGATAAGCTAATTGGCCAAAAACATGTTCATGAAAACTTTACACGTTGTAACGGTGGAAATATTTTCAAAAGTAACTTTTAAAGCGGTATAAACAATTGATACCTAAAAGTCAAAGGTATGGATGAATTAGATTTTATCAATTTTATATTAGAAATATAAACATTGAATAATTATCCAGCTGTCATTCTTAACAGAGGGAGGAAAAAAATGAAGTCAACAAATTTCTTGGAAGAAAAAGAAAAAAGAAAATGAAACACGCATAAAAACCAATGAAACATGGCGTGACATGGAAGACTTAAGTTTCGTCACTGTGTACTGTAACCTCGATGCTCGAGGGTTTGTACTCACTTTAGGTTTTGTCACTAAGTGTCATTGATCTACTGGTAACAGACGAGTAACTAGGTGATAGTATGCAAAAAAGGCACAATGGACATTATTATCTTTGAAGTGGCACTTACCGGTTACGATATTACAAGTGTATATACACACACACGTTATGAAGATATTAATCAAAATGTATAAAAGACCCAATCTGTCCCTGTAATTACACGTATTTTGCAACTCCCGGGTCATATTCGTTTAAACGTGTCCGTACAACACAAGTGGTCCACACATAGTGACGCTGGAATTTCATTGAATTCTTACATACATTGAAAACTATTTTATTGACAATAAACAGTCATATGGATTTGGCACAAGTGCTTACACCTTACTAGGCCCTATCCAATAGTGAAGCTGAAATTTCATTAAATTCTAAGAAACGAAAAGTAAGTGTTTGAGAAAATATCTGAAGTATATGTATAAAGTCATAAATGCATGAATTTTGCACATTACTTATTTATCTTATTACGTCAAACAAATTCCGTTGCGTCCTGAATCGCTGATTTCGAGAACAAAGATTTAAATCACTAACCATGTCATGAAAACGAGGTAGACTGTTTTTTAATCCAAAAGCTTGGACAGACTCATTTCCCCATCCTGGAAACTGAATAAGTTTCGCTCACTTTCGCTCTCTGCACCCCTGTAATATGTCAAAGCAAAATCGAAGGCTTAGTGTCCAACCCTTAGAATAGTTTGTTCGTTTGATGTACATCAAAAGAATCTCGTAGTCGCATTACGGTAACATTTACTGGCTTTGAAGTCGTGTGTCGCTCCTCTGTACTCTTCAAAAGACAGATATCAGCTTGGCAATTGGTCAGGGATTTTTTTCACGTGAGACCAATCAAACAGCTATATTGATGCCTTCAATTTTGCTATGACATATTCCATGGGTGCAGATAACGTAAGTGAGCGTAAACACTGGAGTGTAGAGGATGAGAGTCATGGAACTTATGTAGAAATACCACGAAAGACGTGCCTATAAAACGCTTTACAAATTACTGAACAACATTCTTTTTTTCTCCAAAAAATAAATAATATTGCTTCATAAATACATATTTTGTAAAATTGTGCTTAAATTTGAATAAGATTCTTAGTTTTGAACTCTTTTGTGAGAGATATTTGGTAAGAATAAAATAGCCCTTAACGTTCCTTTACCGGTACCAAGACCATGTAGCCTGAATGATCCCTGTCCGACTGGCAGAAAATAAACTTTGAAATGAGGGTATCGAGGATGCCCCATAGACCAACAAGGCTATTAAGACCGTTTGACCATTTAAATGTGAAACTGAGGTTAGGAAAACATGAATTTCAACGGCGAAGGGCGAATGTGAAGGGCGAATGTGATGTGAAGGGCGAATGTGGAGGGCGAATGTGAAGGGCGAAATTAAGATTGGGCGAATACGAATTTGTAACGGTTAATTGGGACGAGGCGAAAATTTCCCGGCGTGCTTTATTATTATTTCAATTCAGACACGTGCAGCAAGTCCTTAACCCAGAGTGAAATAGATAACATTCAAAATAGGAGAAACGTATAAACTTTGCATTTATCTGAGATGTTAGGATATAAGAAGTGCACTGTTTTTGTTAAAAATTACTGAAATCAACAATTATTTGCTATTTTGAATAAACCCATTTCGAGGTGGTACAATTTCTTGAAGCTTTTATATAACAGTTGGTCAACTATCAGCATTTATTTTCAAACATGTACTAATTTGTCTTAGGAAGCCATCAATTAACTGTGTGATATTTGATCGTCATGTGCACTCTGTAGCCTAAAGACAATTACATTTAAAACACGAGCTATAAATAAAAAATGAATACTTTGTCTCTGGTGGAAATATTGTATCCCCTACCCCTTCAAACAAAACTGTTATCAATTCATAGTGGGGTTTTTTCTTTTTGTGCGTTTTTTGTCAAAGAAGCTAGGATCAAAGTTCAAGTTTGTTATTCCATTTTGCGAATAAAACGGTTATACAAGCACAAAATAAATCTGCCTTTTAAAACGTTTCAGACATTTAAACATGTAAAGCAATCAAATGTTTCAGATCAGCAACAATTTGTCAGCATTTTGTGACAGGTCAGGATTACAGATAAATCGGGGCTATTACGAAATGCATTTGAAAGACTTGCATGTGTATTGGGTACAAATAAGTATTGGATTCAACTTCAAAGGTAATCATTTGATCTATTAACTGCATCTGCATGAATTTAATATGATTAACATGTAAAGATAAATATCAAAAACAGTTTTTTGAATAAAATCGCCGATACACAAGGACAAAATCAAACTCAATATCAATACTTTGTGCACACAATCGCCTGTACGGAGTAACTTATAGAACACATTGTCACATAATAAGGTTTTTACCACATATGTCACTTGTTTGTTGTTACAAATCAGTACATGGGTACGTTATGTTTCATTGAATGACAACAAACATGTTTAAGGTAGATCTCCATTTTAAATGTTTATTTTATGGAACTCCGACTTTTAGGCTGCTAATCTCACCTTCAGCTGTAACGCATTTCTCTCTTTCTTTTTAATAAAAGGACAACCCTGATACATTGTATACAGGGAATGTGTTCTGCCACGCTTAACCTACACGTGCAATTAGCATAAAGTAAACCGCAAAGGTTGTTCGATGCGTCTTTTGATCTAAAGTAAGCCAACAGGTTTGCGATACGCTCAGGTCTACTCAAAACTATGTATATGTGAGTGCTTTCTAACTTCTTTTTAAGATGTTTATTTGAAAATTGATATTTGAAATTGGTCATTAAAACTACATTGTAGAGTTATATATGAGCAATAAATTGAATTGTATATAGAGAATAATACATGCCTTTTTCAATATCTCACCCAGTATCAACCTGATATTTGTCGAGGATTGATACTGGGTGTGATATGGAAAAAGGCATGTTTTATTCTGTTTATTACATATTTACTGATAAAATACGTAATGATCTACTATATTATGATCTATTTTTCTTTGAAATATTGGAAAACGTTATTTTGTTTAAAAAGGAGTGTGATACGGTGTTTTGCGGGCCGATACGGAGCAGGCTGATACGGGTTTTGGGGTGTGATACGGCGGAGGCTGATATGGGTTAGAGCAATTGTGTTGTATCGCATATACAAAAAAACGTATTTATTAGTAAGTATGTAATACAAATAAATATTTCTATGAAATTGATATCCGCGATTTAAATTCGCGGGTTAGTATTGGCGCATTCATTTTAAAAGCTTATCTGTCGCGAAAATGAAGAGATGGACCTATACATAATGTAATGCACATACGATATTGACATTTAATTATCAATACAAGTCTCATCTTATTTTTTATACAGACATTATTTGATTCAAATTTCCGCTATATAGAAATTACAAGAAGAGGGGAATCATATGGCTATAAACAACGTTTGATCTGTGTTATTTTGGCGTTTGTTTTTCCGTCTAGAATACGATAAGGCTATCGTAAAAAGCAAACATTTAGATGATGACATTAGGCTGTTTGAGAAATGCCGCTCACACTGATGGTACATAAATGTTTATACCGCAAACACGAGGCCTTGTTAACAACTCTTAACTTAGAATGTAAATATATCGTATTGAACGCATCCACACCATAATGCTCACAAATCGATTGCAGCTGTGTTTTGTATGAAACCTTTAAAAGCGTCATGCGATATGCATGGAAAAGCTACGTGTTCATATGAATAGCAAAATATTCCTCCGTTGAAACACTTCCTACATAGTGTAGCTAAGCCAAATATTCATCCGTCTATTCAAAGCATTAAAGGAACAACATCACAATAGACTTTTGTATACAATTAGCATACTTTGTGTCAATTCGTTTCCAGTCGTAACCAGGAAAATGATATATATATAGGATCTTATATATGAAATGAAAACGAGTGTCAGATCCTTTTTATCACATTATCAAGATTTGTGGCATGTATTCGTTTAAAACGACAATTTCCATGCAACCTTTATATGTGAAAAGCCGTCCTTTTGACTCCAGCACGTTAGTCTGTGACGTCATGTACTTACGCAAAAACAATATTACATGGGTATACTCACTGGATATTACAGTATAATATGTGATAAATATTTGTGTGACATAAATAATAATGCTCACATGTTTCATATAGCCACAGTGCTATTTTGATGTCAAGTAATATATATATATATATATATATATATATATATCATATATCATCAATATTACATATTTATGCTCTGTAAAACTCTTAATAGTATGTATCTTAAAATTAGAATATCCAAGTTTTCATAATTTATTTTCATCACAAGATTAAAGAAACCGGTACACACCCGTACACGCGTTGTGCACCAGACCGCAACAGAGCAAACAAAACACTCTTGTGTGTAATGTTATCGATGAAACGTATCTCATGTGCAAGTAATTATTGCTAGTTTAACAAGACAAGAGTTCTGCTCATGGAATCAAACAATTGAATATGTTAAAAATAATAATCTATGTACGCACGGTGCTAAACCTTTATACTAGTGATCTCAGAGTTGTATTTAAGTTTAAAGAGAATATATAGCTCTGTAGAGGTACGGTAAAACTGACAGGTTTTGATCTAGGGTTGTTTTATTGACATTCTTTAAATCACAGAAACTACTTTTCATCAGGATTGTGAATGGACTCTTTTTGATGTCTGGTACCAATCAAATAGCTAACAGACTGGTACCAGAAATCAAAAAGAGACCATTTACAATCCTGATGAAAAGTGGTTTCTGTGATTTATAGAATGTGTGTGTTCGAATTTGTTAAATCATATTCAAAATGGTTAACATTATGCAGTGAAGGATTGGGAGATCGATAACTGATTTATTCGATTTATTATAAGTGCATAAGAAATCGTATATTTTGAAACGTATTCAAAGATGTATTCCAACCACAAAATATCCACTAATAACATAATTGACACATAACTTGGCAATATTTCCCCACCTTCCAATCAGAAGCAGAATTAATCAAAATTGGTATAATATGCATTACAATTATTTTTCATCTCACAGCTTGTCTAGCGATTTGTATTAACGATATATAAATCTGAACGGTTTTTCTATTATAGTCAAACGTACACTTGTCTAAATTACCTGTAGTTTAAGTAAATAACGAGGAGTAACAATTATATTTGTTCAACACTCATAACTAGAAACTATTATTAAAAAAACAAAAACTTTCCGTTTGTGTTAATTAATTATTCATCAACAATAACATGTATATAAAATTAACAAACCATATGAATCTCTAGAAAGCATCGACCGGTTTTCAATACAAAATTGAATGACACACCATATCTCGATATTTTCTTTTTCTAATTTTTTGGAATTTGAATAAAAAATTATAACTAATCAATACATGAGTTTACATTTACCTTAATGCATTATTTAGTTTTAGAATAACACATCTTTAAAATCATACGAAGACATACTGATTTCAAATTTAAATACATCTAAATTTTATTTTCATAAGTTGACAACAGACACCTGTGATTCTGCTTGAATTGATTTAAAATGTTACTTTAAATTTGAGATAAACATAAAAATGTTATAACGTTCTAGCTCCAGAACCATATATGTATTCACACGAATCTCTGTAGAGATGGAATAATAATAGATTTAATGCGCATCTATTTTATACAGCCTTGACAAGTGATGAGATTTTGTCAAAATGGCAACATGTTCAATTAACCAAAATCATTACTGACATCGATTAATTTCTATGAATAATGATCTTGTTAACAAAGTGTATCATAATGACGCTTATTTCTTGATGCAATTTAATTTCGAGTGTAGAAGATGCACACACGCACAAATCCCAAATAATTATCACGAACATTTAATAAATTCTTTGGATAATTGACTTGTCAACAATGTCAACAGAAGTGAAAAGAGTTTTATTGACCTTAGGTCACAATGTTATGACTTTAACGCGATTTAATTTCGAATGTATTGAATGCACACAGAGAGACACCCACACACCACAAAAAACCAAGAGGAAATAATAAGTTGATGTGGTATACACTCTTGCAACATAACTAACCACAATTGAAAATACAAAGGTATTTCAACAACCCGTTTGTCCTAAAAAACAACACACTGATAAACATTGTTAATGTGATGAACTAAACATGCAATCATGTCTCTAACTTGCTGACAATTCGGGCGATATTACAGATGTACCACCAGAACCAACAACCATAAGATACAGAACATAAGTATGATCATATTCCGTAATAATGTAATATAATAGATTCCAAGTACTCAATACAAATATTAAAATATCTTCATCGTATCTATCATTCCCTAGGATCTTATCATGACAGATAATAACTACAAATGAATGCAACTTGGCTCCTGGTTTTAAAGACTGCCTAATATCTGCTTAATAGCCGCAAGAGAGTGGTACTTTGGAGATATTAAGAACGCAACTCTTAGATCAAATTCGGTCAAATCTGATCATTAATCAGACGCGTGATCCATTTTTAGATTATTGGTATTATTCGTAAATGTGGCGTTTACAATGATTTTAATATTGTCATAAAAATAATCAAGAAGGTAGAGAAAACAATTCTTAATCATCATCAAAACCCTTAGTTTAGGAACCAATTGTAATCTAAACATTTTAAAACATGTTTTTAAGAAATATATAAATGATTTCCAAATTCAATTGTTGCAGTTCATTCCGAAAAAATAATATTTTTCTTAATCATTAATAATAGGATTATGGCCTTACCTTTGAGATACGTCACACAATAGAGCTCAGCAATGGACATCTTTAAACCAAGCATGCCATTGTACAGCGAGTAACTACACATATAGTCAAATAATGCCTCACAGCCCTGCGTAATCGTTCACGCTCCAGTTATTTGCAAGGACTACTACCAGAATACTTACGTACGACTCTGTTTATCATCGCTTGGGGATACCACCAATATTTATATTGGAATTAAACAAAGAACAGTGATAAATATAGAACTGCCGATAAAACATTTATTTTTCTCTTTTAAAAAGCATATAGTGAAGCTCAGATGACTTAATTAAGTTTACATATGTTTGAGTGTTGCTGTGGCCTGGTCTGTCCTGTCAAAACTAGAATTTTTACTTTATTTTTTCATAGATTGTTTACTTGACTGTATATTCCTGAATGACCCATCGACACAATTCTTATTTGGGGGCCTTACAGGCAAGATTGTGCTGTGATCAGCACCGAAAGAAAGCCAATATAGAAACGTTTAAAGGTACAAGAGGAAACTGTTAAACTACACAATAGTTTCGTTACACTTTGTTTCTTTCCCTTCAAAAGCGCATGGATGTATTTACTTAACATCAATATGTTTGTGACTATGTACTCTTAATAGTGAAATGCTAATTATTGCTTTCAAAGCTTAAGGACTTGGGGCGTTAAAGGTCATGTCTGGCCTCATCGGGGATTTATAATTAGTTGTTATACTCGTAATCTGGAATAAATTCGACAACTGGTTGATAAGATATGGCATTAAACGAGAAACATTAACTTGCATTTCCACAATGAAATGCGTGAGTATCGTCTGTACTTAGAGATTTGGTTGAAAACTGGACATTTTTAAGAGAATAATCTAAACACTCTTCAATTTTTTAAAGCTTCCACATTGTCATACCAGTATTTATTCCTAAAAAGATAGCCCCAATTAATTGATATGATGTTTTTAATAGACTATGGTAAATAAATTCAAGTTTAAATTTTAACTTTTTATGAGGCCAAAAATGACCCATAACGCCACAAGTCCTTCATCGAACAGGATTTGAAGAACATCCTTTCCGTCGGTCCTGTATGCTCCAGGCATTACAATGCTATTTCATGGAAACGTACATGCATATATATATATAAAATAGTTCAAGTAAACCTACTAGGTTTTGGGGGATAACAGGTCAAACATTGAAAAGGTTAACTAATATTTATTTCTGGTAAAGCCTTATATGCTATTAACTTGGTATAATTGACATCAGTCAAAAAAGTAGTTTATTCAAAAAGTTCACGCCTTTTTTTGAGTTCACCGATCATTTAAAGAATAAAATTTCGGTTATTCCTCATTATTTCATCAGAAAAAAAGACTTCTGTAACTGCAACGCAAAATGATAAAATATCGTTGTGCATTTATTTTTCTAATTTTTCGGCCAAAAGCATTTCCAAAATAACATTATTTTTTTCAGTTTTTGACTTTGCATGATACAAAAATATGAAAATAGATTAGAGAGAATAGAGAGAAAACATCAATAAAAACATTGCGTACAAGGACTGCAAGGCACCTCAGATCATTGAAATATTGCTATAACCTGCCCTTTTACAGCAGAGGTTCCCTAGAAGCCCATTCGCACCAAAAGCATATCCATAATAATAGAAGTCATGGAGTGTACAGAAAGTTATATTGAATTATCTTATATTCTGTCTGAGTAATTTGCTGACTCAAAGGACACATTCGCTCACAAAAATACAATATCAATATTCGTGTAGTGATTAAAAAATTACAACAGGGCCCAGTTGATCAAATTGTGTCTAGCTTAAATCAGTGATTAGCAAAAATCTATTTTTTGTGTATCTTTTAGAAACAATTATTGAATTAGTTACAACTTCCCAGTTATTAGATATCAAGTTGAGTGAATTTATATGCAAAATTGTAGGTTGAAAAATGTTGTTTAACTGTGATTAATCTAACAACCTTAAGAAAAACTGAGTTTGTATTCATGAAATAAGATTTTAACATAGGTTTATTCAATATATTTATGGTTTTTATTCTTTTGAATCATTACAAAAAAATGGAACAAATGAAAATTTTTAAATTTAATAAGTTATAACGGCTGAATGGTTTCCGTTTGAATAAAATATGCAAATCGGCCTTGCATCTAGGAGCAACTATGATCCTGCCGCAGTCGTCTATTTACGGTAAAGTCATCAATGTTTTCTGAAGTATTGTCAAATTTCTGAATAAAAAAATGTTATGAAATTGAAAATGTTATGAAATTGAAATATTTGAATTTAGATAAAATTAACAGAGAAAAATGAATGAGAGCCCTCCTGTGTGAGGACACCATATTGTTTAGGGGACTGACTCCAGGGCTCCCCAACCCTGGCAGTTCCTATCAATTTATTTATATATATATCTGTATATACTTATCAGTATTATATATATATATATAATATTTGGCTGGGGGAAATAAAATATTTGAAAATAAAAATAAAAATAAAATAAAAAAAACATTTCTGAAGTAGACAGCCGACCACATTGTCTGTGGCACATGCATGAATCATTTCTAAGAGCTCATACTATCGGTAAACAGACAAAACAAACATTTATAGAAATCTTTCAGAAGCACTAATACACACAAACCACACTCACCAAATCCGTCTGGTGGCAGATTAGGGAAATTAAACAGGTATTATTGACTATAATTATCAAAGTGCTTCATGCTGTTTGTCGATAAACAGTTTTTATTTTTATTTTGCCTTAATTTTACCCTAGCATTGATGCTGTTAACCAGATATATCAAATCAAGATATTTAGTGAGGAAATTCATATTCAATGAGAGTTGGTTTCGGATTGGTATTTTTTCATTTAGACTTTACGTAAATCAATATGTGTTTGAACATTTTTCTGTTGATGGTTACGGTAAACACTTCATAACAAAGCCAGTGATTTCGAAATAAAGGTATTTCCCAAGATCGGGTTTTCCACTGACAGCGAAGGTAATTTAAGGACGGGTCTACACTTGTGTAATGTATGAATGGGCTAAAGGTGGAAATTTCAGATTTGCGAAACGCCACTGTCTATACTATGCTGGATCCTTTTGTCCCACACAATGTCATTATTCAACCGAAATAAAGAACGGGAAATGATAGCCTTCCGGGTATCAATGGCATGCACAGTCACGTAGGAAACATTCGTAAATATATTTACTGTTGTCAAGGTATCCCATTGAAAATTATAAAAAACAGTCTTAAATCGATCACGATATTGAATTTCAAATGGCATTGGGACAATCTATGTTAAGCCAGAGCGTACATATATAGAACAGGTTTTCAAAGAGTCTTTTCTTAATGAGAAAATGGCATTATGGTAGTAATTCAATTTCTGATATTTTTTTAGTTTCTAACATGTCATAACATATCGTCGCCATTGACAGGATATATGTTGCACATTATTTTGTTATTTCACGCAGTGTACATTGAGAGTTCTAGAGCTACACAAACTAACACAGATGTATAATGCTTATAGATCTACACTATAAAATATACATAAACGTCGTGTGAGTATAGTGTTAAATAGCATAGACACCACTGTCTTATGAAACAGCAAATGTTAATGATCCCGGTATCTATTGCCTTAAACAAACAAAACGTTTCCGCTAGAAGTGTAAAATGATATGCAAACCAATTTTATTAAAAAACAACACTTAATTTAGTCGGTAAAGAGTGATAAAAAATAATATTAACCTCATAATTTTATTCTTTTTATCCTAAAAAGGAAGAAACATTTTTTTTGGAGGGGTTTCAAAGGTCAAATAAGTACGTGCGTCACCTGTTTATAACTGTCATCTTTCAATAGCTAAAAAAAAACTGTCTATAACTTTCACCTGTTTAAAAATCCTCCTGTCTATCACTACATTATACCGCCTATCTATAACAATCAACTTTTTATTTATACCATCTATCTATAACTGTCACCTTCTATATATACAGCCTATCTATAACTATCACCTTGTACCATCTATCTATAACTGTCACCTTTCTATATATGCCATCTATCTATAACTATCACCTTTCTATATATACCATCTACCTATATATAACTATCACATTGTACCATCTATCTGTAAATATCACCTTGTACCATATATATATAACTGTCACCTTGTACCATCTATCTATAACTATCACCTTGTACCATCTATATATAACTGTCACCTTTCTATATATACCGTCTATTTATAACTACATTGTATCACCTTTCTATATATACCATATATCTATAACTATCTCCTTTTTATATATTCCATTTATCTATAACTATCACCTTTATATATATATACCATCTATCTATAACTATCACCTTTATATATATACCACATATCCTATCTATAACTATCACCGTGTACCATCTATCTATAAATATCGCCTTGTACCATCTATCTATAACTATCACCTTGTACCATATATCTATAACTATCACCTTTCTACAAATACCATCTATCTATAACTATTACCTTTCTATATATACCACATATCCTATCTATAACTATCATTTGTACCATCTATCTATAAATATCACCTTGTACCATCTATCTATAACTATCGCCTTGTACCATCTATCTATAACTATCACCTTTCTATATATACCATTTATCTATAACTATTACCTTTTTATCTATACCATCTATCTATACCTATCACCTTTCTATGTATACCATCTTTCCTATCTATAACTATCATCTTGTCCCATCTAAATGTATCTATAACTATCACCTTTATATATATATACCATCTTTCCTATCTATAACTATCACCTTGTACCATCTGTATATTACTATCACCTTTCGAACAGTACCAGTAGTCTGCAATTACCATCTGTCTATATTTACCCAAGTACAATACCTAGCGTCTTATAACTACTGTACATAGCTATCTATTGCTACGTTAGGGGAAAACGTGTTACGTTTTACTATCTGTCTCCATCATTCAGTTCAATACTTGTCCATATATTTTTATTCTATATTCTTGCAGCCTATTGGTACATGCGTTAATATATCAAATCTGTTTTGACATTCCAACTTGGGTGGTACATTTCTGCTGTCAATAAACTCGGAATTACCAAGAACTCCTTCTTGATCAAATATCACATACGTCATTAGGCACGTTCTTTGTGTTCTAGTCATTCGACTTAGCATTGTATCATCTTAACGTGAAATATGATTGGTTAATACTGAGTCACGTGGTATGAGATAATCTGATATTCGTAAAGGTCGGCCTAAAAACGTGTAACCTCTTCCGAACTTAGGTAAAACAACAGGTACCGATGGGAGCTATCAAAGTACAATCTCTATACACCGTTTCTTTTAGAAGAATCGTGACAAATGGGCGTCTACTGTGATATGTGTTTACTAAATAGAGTTTAGCATAGAGGTTTAGAGAAATATATGAGTTAAGTTCCCAGTATCTTATTACTGTCAATAGCAATCCAAACAACCATACTTTATCCAAGTTAACTTCATTATACAGTTTGACTAACACTTTTAAATATCAGGACCGGTATTTTTGAAAATCTTTTTTAGAAATAATTTGGAGTTATTATTGTTTCTAATTTGTTGGCCCCATTAAATATTACTAAGCTGATAAGCTCTGATAAATTTGAGTTCTTATAGACTCGGCAGGAAAATATGAATTTTAAGACTTGATACAATAAGTCCAATTACAAAACAAACCAATAAGTTTGTTAATCATTTGAAATACCTTGCGCTCATTTTTCATACTAAAATCATGTATTAATACGGCCAGCCATAAAGAACCTCGATATGATTAGACTTAAGTATGTACGGTCCACATCTAAGACTTATCTTGGATGTATCTGCCTTTAATTGAGGAAAACCTGAAAATTTGCAGTGGTTACTATTTTGCATCTTTTAGTATCTTTTAGCCAGCTTAAGCATATTTTTCGGGTCAATGACACATTTCATTCTTCATCACGTCATGCTGTAGTTAAAATGTACATCAACACAACAAATATGCATAATAATGCATCAATATCAAATCTATAATCATTTTTTTATATTCAATAGGATTCATCAGTTTGGAAATATCCAGTGGGTACGCCCACTTTCGCTCTCTACACTCCTGGAATATGTCATGGAAAAATTGAAGGCTCAGTGTGCACCACCTCATTGATGAGACAAGAAGACTAGTTCGATCCTTTGATATACATCAAAAGAATATCGCGGTCAGATAACGGTAAAAATTAACAGGCTTTTAAGTCGGGCGTTTCTCCTTTTTAATGTTCAAAGCCAGGTATCAGCCTAACGATTGGTCAGGTTTTTTCACCTGAGACCAATCAAACAGCTATCGTCGTGCCTCCAATTTTGCTATGGCTGACATATTCCATGGATGCAGAGAACGAAAGTGAACGTAATCCCTGGATATCGAGGATGGGAAGAATGTATCATAAACGTTTTACTTTATACAAGAACAATGTACGTTTAGTACGTTCATTGTCTGTGTGTAAAGTAAAACTTTGATGTTATCTTTATACATCCAAGTTCAAACTAAAACTGTCACCAGAATGGTTGGAGAATAATATCCCGGCCTTTGCCAAAAAATGTTAGAATATTTCTTCCCAAAGTATTTTTATGTAAAGGGAAATAACTCAATAAATTGGTAAGGTAACTCAAATATATACATAATTTATTCACATCCCCTCTGTTCAAGGACACTGTGTAAAAAAGTATCATTGAAATCGTTAAAGTACTTCAAGGGGAGTAGAGCGAACAATCCTGTCTTTATAGACAGACGGACAGACGGACCGATAACCCGATTCGACTACCCCTCCCCCCTTCACAACTTCGTTTCGGGTATCGAAAAATATTCAAAAGTTATATCATGCATTCCTCGACCCGCCATTTTTCGTTTGAACAAACTATAATATCTTTTTTTTGGTAAAGCTAAGTGTTTTTAGATAAGATTTTTGTCTGCTTTTATATTTCGTTCATAAAGTATAGTTCATATCGAAAGATATTTATATATACGTTTTTCGTATAACCGCTGTCTTTTTTATCATTTTATTATGAAATATGTCAAGTATGTTAATTTTACTTAAACTGTTTCTGTATAATGCTAATGTTTTTTGCTGACTATAATTTCTAGGGCAATGTAAATATATCACGGGAAATCTAAATCTCTAAAAAAAAATACCTATATGAGGGAGAGTTGATTGTAAGGGTCGAATACTATTTAAAAAGTTGACTACAACATAAGTCTATTCTTTGCAGTGTATTAGTTTGACCTAGAGTTACATTGAATGTGCCATCGATGGAGCAGAGGAGCCTACCCTTGCGGAACGTTTGGTCTTATTGGTCCAGTACTTTTTAAATGGCCGCTATGCAAAAACTTAAATTGTTTATATTTTGCCCATTTTTTTAATGATTTTCATTTTGAATTACGGTGGATGGATATATTATTTAACCTTTTAAAAACAAACCTTTCACATGTTAAAAAAAAATATATAAATCTTCTTCGCATGACATAGCTTGTTTAATGTAGCAATTTGATCAGTGCAGATCTCTGGTGCACCAAGTTAAACCTCACGCAACGCTAGATAACTATAAATATCTGTAATGAACAATATGTTGTTATTTAAACGGGGTTGAAGTTGACATTCTTCACATTGAAACAAAAATTCGGTTACTGCCATACATAGTCTGCGAATCTAAAAGACTATGTTTGTAAACCGATATAGTATTTGTACCTAAATGTTAGAAATGCATTCCTTATGATCAATTAAAAGATTTTGCGATGTTGGTATTACTTTGTTGTTGGTGTGGTTTGGTGCGGCTTTACCGATATAAACAAATCTTGCAAAAGCAGACTATCTGAGTTCAAACAGTTCGCTCATTGACTTCTTCACAAATACTTTTAAATCATTGCCTATTGTATTTCCTATTAGAGCAACGACGGCCGTGAAACTATATGTATTAATTGTAATAAAACAAATAGGCTAAATGGTCCAATTGTTATTTTTATTGATCTACGACAAAAATTGGCGGTGTTTATTTCACGTTAGTAAAAAACACAACAACTCCAATGAAATTGTTTTGTACTTTCAAACATATCTATCGACGGTACATATATAAGATATAATCAATATGCAGTTTTTATCTCTATTTACTGAAAAACTTTAATTCGTCGCTCAATATTTAGCAAGTAGATTCAGAAAGCTAACGTTAACATACAAAACATAGCGTACAATCAAAAGAGTTTTTATTGTTGACATTTAACATCGTCTTATCGCGGAATGCAAGGGTAGGGGGCCCTAGCCGCACCTATCTTACAACATAAAGCCTTGTATAGGAGGCCTCTTTTTCATCTTTACACTGTAAGTGTGTTTGTTTAAACTTCAACAGCACGGCAATGGTAACTACTCATACCATCAATGAACATTACAAGGTAAATAGTAATGCATTCGGAAACCTAGCGGCCAAGTTTGAAATGAAAGCGGTTAAGTAGAACAGAAAACACACAAAGACCATTGACGATCCTTTGACGCCAGGGAATGGTTTTAGTGCGCTTCCCTGTAGCGTAGCCTGCGAAGAGTGCCCTATGTGTTATCAGTTTATTTTAACTCAGCTATTTTAAACACACGTGTTATCATTTGTTTTTTAAATATTGTGAAATCTAGAAAATACAAAACCACTTTATATTGCATTTTGTATTCAAAAACCTGAAATGCTAAATTTAAATGGGTTTATCTAGGCACAAATAATAATAAAATAATAATAATAACTTTATTTAAAGACGATCAATTATTAGGGTCGTACCTATCTTCCAAATGTCCTTTACATATATGTTCATGTATATAATATACCAATGCAGTCAGAAAAACATCAACAGGTATACATGTACAATATTACAAAACAAAAGAATACCAAACATTTATAACGAAATAATCTGGTGTTCATATAAAATATAGGTGGCGCCTCAACCTACTTTGTAACGAAATGTTTATTAAACCGTTGCAATATAATTCCCAAACTAAAAACTAATTTCAAGATAGCTTACTATTTGTATTTGTTGTTCCGTATCTTCAATTCAATATAGTTTTAATTGAAAATTTGTTCAAAATTTTGCTCAGTTTCAAAATTTCTCCTTTAGTTAAAATTGTTCAAGATTGGCTTGAACTTTGACATTTTCTATTGAGCTTATGTTTCTTTAAATCTTGTTCTCACTGCTTGAGGATCTCTATTGAGCTGAATGTGCTTTAAAATTTTACCCAACTTCATGTCGTTGAGATAAAATTGCTCATCAGTATCCTTAACTCCGACTATGATCTATTATTGATTGAAATTTTACTCGACTGTGTAATTAAGGATTAATTTAAATTTGCATGAGATTTGTCGAGGTCTGTCTTTGAGGAAACAAAGCTTGGGGAACCCTTACTACAAATCGGAAATTGATCGACATTCGAGAAGAGCTATTTCTTGCTTCAAAGCAAGTCAATGTAAGTGTACACCAACTAAGTCACTGTAATGAGCTTCCGTGAAAATTACCTCAGAGCGACATCAGTGAAATATTGAAAATTTGCTCGATAGCCTACAGATGTACCCAGACCAGAGCACATCAACCTGGTGCGTGCTATCAACCAATGAATGCATAATACTCGTAACACGTTTTAATCGATTTTCTCTGTTGGAAATCGTGGGCATAAAATGAGATGCGTTTATGCATGTAATTAGCTTTGGGGTTTGGTGTAAGAGATCGTTGTGAACTGTTTGAAAAGCTAGGTCACAAACAAAGACTCTGTGTTACATAAACAAAAGAACAGTGGTATTTGTATGTTATGGCTTGTGCACGATTTTTCTAATACATCTGAAAGTGATATATACAATGTATTAATGTAAAACATATGGTGACATTTTCCCTTGGGAGAAATAAGTTCAACACACTGGGGCTATTCTCTAACAGGAGATAACACATTCATATCTTTATAATTCCTAGCCTTTGTACCGCCTCTAAATGAACCGACTTGGAATTATACTCAAGGCACATAAGACCTTTCACGTTTTAGCGATTCTCGGAACTCTCTAAATTTTACCTCCGAATAACATTACTTCTATAAAATCCTCTCTGGTTTTCATGTAAATTGTTTCATATTTCATATTGCTCTAGCGCATTTCGACTAANTCATAAAATTGTATTAAAGCTGACTAGGCTTTTATATAGTCGCATATTAATAACCTATAGTATTCAAAATTGATTAAATATGTGATTTATTATGTTGTGAGCAAACATACCCTGTCTGCATAGGGATCAACTGAACTAGTAGCGGATAAAGAGGGAGTCAGTGTAAACAAACAAAGGTAGGGAAACGACGTTACACTGCAGGGAGGCCATCACTATCAAATAATAATAATAAT